>NC_071531.1:22222658-22522658 GCF_026979565.1 Vidua chalybeata
GAGTGCTACGTTATTGAAAGAATTTCTAATCTGACGCAAGAAAGCACACCTTTGCATTTTTACATTTAATTGTTCCATATCTATGTGACACAAAATACAAAGGCTTTTGTAAACATGTAAGAAAGCTTTTTGTGTGTTATGATTGGTGAGGAGAAAGAGTAGATCAAGTATTCACACTTTTGTCATGTGGTTGGTTCTTCACTATCTAGCTCTTTTTTCTAACTTGTTTTCTAACTGGCTTGTGCATTCTATTTTGTAGTATTAGTATTGGAGCCAAATAAGAAGTTAAAGTTTTCTTTTTGCATTATTTCAGAAACTTTAACATGCAACTAACTACATACATAATATTTGAATAGTGTAATTTATCAAAACTTATTTTGTACCTCTTTGGACCAACACTATCTCCTTTGTAAAGCTGAGGGAAGATGTTACCTAAAGCAGCCAATGTTCATGTTAGGATAGAAGTAGATTTCAAAATTTATTTGAACATTTCATTCGATCTTTCATAGTATTCCACGGCCTTGCTTCTACCCTTGTCTAAACAAACAGCAATTCTACTGAATATTGGAGAGAAGGGGGGGAAACCCTTTCATTCACCATTTAGAAATACTTTGCAAACCAAAATGATTTTACATAATAGAAAATATAATAAATCAGTCATATGATGAATCATACAATAAGTAAATATGACAGTGCTTTATTTTCCTTCATTTTCCTAAAATTGCTTTGTAATTGTTCATATGGATAAAAGACATCAACTTGACATGAAACCATCAAGGAAAGAAATACAGAGCAAAGAAAATGAATTGGAGTTTACAGTATTTCTGCACATGAATTTGTATTTCCAATATTGTAGGTGTTCAATTCCCTTTAGAGGTAAGAAAAAAACTAATGAGCATTCCTATTTTGACTGTGCTTATGAACCACTAAAGATGAGAAAAAAATTACATGAATGTCATATCAAGAGTGAATTGGTGATATGTTGTGTGGTAAGGGATTAATTTGCAGATCCTCTGAAAGTATTCTAAATATTAAGGAGCTTGAAATAAGCAACAATTTATTTAGCTAATTTCTACAGGTCATTGTTTAATGTTCCATGTTTTGAATTATAGGAAAACTACCAAGTAATAATTGTGGCCTTAGCATCTTTAGTAGATCACTTTTGTAACTTGAAACTGATGCAAACTACTATATTAGGGATGTTAATATGAAAATTATTAAGAGATGCCATAAAATCTAATTCTGTTCAGTCTTCTTGTTGTTAGACAAAAGCAAACTACAAATTGAGAATGTAGGAAAATGTCAAGATATTAACCCACAAATTTTTATTTTTCTGAAATAGAAATATACAATGCTTTTTAATTAGTGAAAATTTATTGTGGAAGACTGAAATAATAACCCTGAATTATAACTAAAATATCACTAATAGCAATTTTCATACACTTGTTTCATCAGAAGTTAATATTGTCCGTGTTAGAGTATCCTTACCACTACAACAGCCTGTAGTTGCCATTGTAATTTTTTAATATAAGAGAAAACCTGTACTTTAGTTGTTAATGTTTCACAATGCTGGGAGATTATGCAATGAGAATGAAATAAATAAATAAATATTCTTTATTGGCTCTTATCACCAAAAAAAAAAAATTGAAGCAAAACTTAAATGCGATAGATTGAAATGGAACATAAAACCATTTATTTTTAAGAGAAGAGAGGAACTATGCAGGTAGTCAGTTATACACACTTTTTAAAGATAATATCCTCTAGAATATAATTCCTTGTAAAGTTTGTGCAATGACACCTGTAGTGCATTCCAGTTTGTGGGAATCTCCGTAGGAAGGCAGAGAACAATTTCTCCTTCCTTTACACGCTTTTTGTTTCAGTGATTTATGTAATTGCATTTCATTCTGGCATACGTGTTGTTGTGCCTAACATGGAAGAACTCAGAAAGGTTTTGTTGATATCAGAAATCTCTGGTGTGGATGAAACTCCCTTCTGTAGGATCAGTATCAGGGGTCAGGTCAATACCAGCAAGATGTTGTCAAGAGTGGGTGTCCATATACCGTGGCTCAGCAAGACACAAAGTGCGTGGCTGAACTTAAGGGTACCTCCCAACAAAAACCATGAGGGCCCCCAGCAAGACTTCTTTTAGACCTCTCTCACAGTTGCTGGTTTGGTGGTTTTCCCCATAGCTTTCTGGTTCAAGGCTAGACAGTTATAAACATCAGAGCTGTCCTCAAACTCAGACAGCTAAACCCCTAGACTTGGGAGATACGGGGAGGTGCCCTCAGTATCCTGATGGCAATCACTTCAGAAGACATAGATGATATAGAAACATCCACTGGCATGCCAATGAGACAAGTGGACACTGGTTTGTCTGATGTTGTGTTGGACAGGTTAAAAATATGTCCATTTTATCATGCAATTAGAAAATCTAAGGTTTTACCTGACAAATGTATTCTACTCAGTAAATTCAAGACAGAGACTAAAACTTAACATTCTATATAGCTGGCCCGTTTCCCCTGGTTTCTCTTAGACATGTTGGCAGAATGAAGGAATTAGGTGGATCTGCTGGGCTCAGCTGTGTTTACTAATGAACCACTGCACAAAAGCCCTGCTTTTTCAATATTTTGTTCTTCTTCCTTGTCTCCAAGTACATGAGTATGACAGAGTAAATCCCAGCATATACTCAAGAATAATCATTTAGGACACTTTTGGGTTTTTTTCCTTTCTAAATTAGTGTTATTAAGGTAAGTTAAAGTACTTTAAAGAAAGCAAATTATGACACTTACTCAAGGAAATGACAAAAGGTGCCCCATCTGGATTCTTGCAAATGCATTATTCTCTCAGCTGTTTCTGTTACGGGGGAAAAAAAAAGAGTTAAAAAAAATATTTATATGGAATTTACTTTAGCACTCTCTTTACCACTTTTTATTGCAAACAAAATAATTATTTATTATTATTTACTGCAACAAGTAATCAATGTGTATATTGGTTTATCACAGCAGCAAGTATCTTAGTTTCCTGGCTCAGTACTAATTCCTCAAAAATCATGATGCTTGTACCCAGAGCTATTCTGCAATGGGAAATATGGCACATTCAAAAGCATCTTTGGAATATATGGTTCAAAAGCGCTCTCCTGATCTGAACTGAAGCACTATCAGAGACACTTTTTAACTGACTTTTGATATGCATTCTGGAGTAAATCAACTGCAAAGAAGGTTTGAAGATAATTTGCTATGGTCCTTTGCTAATTAGCAGAAAGGATGAGACCACAACAGACCCTGACTTTTTCTGGTCCTGCCAAACCCTTTAATGTTATCCTATGAGACTTACAAACTTCAGCACTTTCTTATTCTCTTGTGCAGTGTCCCAGTGCAGGAAATGCATAACTTTTAATGCCATGCTAAAAAAAACCCCACAAACAACCCACAAAAGCAAAATCCAAACCAAACTGGAACAACAACAAAACCAAACCAAACAAACAAAAAAACCCACACCAAAATCCACCAAAAACTTATTTGATGAGGTAACACATGATTGTAGTGTGAAATACACAAGAGTGTACTTCAGGATTTTAGCACCAATACCCATTTCTTAGAAAGTAAATTAGATTTTTACAGATCACCTGAAGTGTGAGACCTTAGGAACCCTTAAATTCTAACTGAAGGGCAGTAATATCCAATGGGGGGATATATTTATCTGCTCCAGCAAGTCACAAGTATGTATCTCATTCTAAAAATGCACAATTTTTGAGTTGTTCTATATTCCCCTTGTAACAGACAAGCAGCTATCATATCTGTGATATCACTATTTGGTTTCATTTAATGTTCTAACACCTACAGTAACATTTATAAACTATCACACTGAAAAGACTTACCAAAAGAAGACGAAAATTCAGCTGATTTTTCATGCAGATCAAAGATTTTTATCTACCCGGTTATATGTGTAATTTGTTCTGAAAACCTGTAAGCAATTAAAAACTAAAGCAAAATGCACTGACACAAAACATTCTCAATTAGACAGTGTGATATGTGGCTGTGGAAGACGAGATTGTACTGAGTTTTTAAAAGGAACTGAATGTTTATGTGGATATAAGAAAAAACTAGAAGGTGCATATTTGACTGATCCATAGTCATTAGACAAAACCTAATCAAATATATCAGATGCTGCTTATTGATATTTGTGGAAAGGTTACTGTTTCCTCCACCCATTCTGTATTACTTACCATTGGAGATGGGTTGGAAGACCAAGAGTATATTCCAAGTCTAACTCTTGCAGAGTAACTAAAAACAAGAAAAAGCACAACCCAAAAATGTCATTGCCATTGCTATCACTGCTGTGCACATGGTGTACTGTTATGAACAAGAGTCAATGGGAAGGAGTACCCCTATATTATGCAGATATACTCTAGTCTGGAATAAAAGTTGGTGTAGTGATAACTTTAAAGACTTCCTTCTCTGGTATTTTGAGCTGTTCTATAATTGGTCGAGGTTAAACTGATGGCCATGTTGAGAAAAACACAGCAATTGAAAGACTGATTATTTGCTGGATTCTTCTCATAGATACATTTTGTCCTCCTTTTTTGAACTGTGGCCTGTTCCAACCTAAAGTTGCCTCAAGTGCCTTCAAGGCTCTGCAGAGAGATCTCAGTGTTCAGTTTGGTTTCATCATCAGCAAAATCCTTTTCCACAAACAATGAACACTGCAGTATTCATTGCCAGTGGCACAAAACAAAGTCTATTTTTGTAATAGCCTGAGGTGCCCTTCCACAGCAAATCAACGTTCATAATTTTCTTTTTTACCATTTTTTTTTGTCTTGCTGTTTCATTCAGTTATGTGACAAATCTGTCTCTTGATAAGACTGTTGGACCTGTGTGTGGCATCTCACATCATCCACTATGATACCTGACCAAAAGATAGTTTGCATTGATATTAAAAAATTGAAGCTTCCAGGCATAGATTTAAGAAGAAAAGCATATTTCTCCCATTTACAAGCCTTGTAAAGTACTTTCCACTCAGTGCCTGTAAGCAACAATATCTTAAATAACAAGAACATTCAGAATTAGGCAGGCAGTTTCTCATGCCTACTCATTTCTCATTTCTCTAACTTCAATTCATTGATTAACAAAGCAAAACAGAGTGTTAGGCAAGGTGTATTTATATGAATATTACATTCAAAAGACAAGATTTAGGGAAGACCCTACCATTTGTAGAAATTAGATAATTAATATGGAGCAGTTATTGAAGGTCAGTTTTCAGGATGATTTTGAAATGGTAACAATAAAAAAAAAAAAAAAAAAAAAAAAAAAAAAAAAAAAAAAAAAAAAAACCAGAAGTTGCAAACAATTTTCTTTGTTATCCTGTTTCTTTGCACAGCTTTGGTATAACTGTGACCATAATGAAAATGCGTTAAAGACAACAAAAATAGGTACATATTTCACAAGGAGAATAATAATCATAACACTTTTTTATTTACTAGTGCTGGTTACACAGAATGATCTTATTTAGCAGAACTGTCATAAAACTGATATTAAAGATTATTTTTCCTGCAATAAATTGCAGTTTTAAACACATCCAACTTTTTCTTTCCAGTTTTCCAGGAATACGGTAATAAGTTAGACATTTATACCTTGTGATTTAATTTTCTTGTCATTGTCTTTAATCCCTGTAAGTTGGAACACACCCAAATGACCTATAGTGATATGGATTTTCTGTGGAGAATTTGAGAAGACAGGTTATTACTAGTTTTATTTTTAGGAAGTGATGCACTTCCTAAAAGTGATTGAGTCTTACTGTCCTGTAATATGAAAATCCAAAAATAAAACATGTAAAAACACACATCTTGTGCACAAGATCATCTTGTGCACACAACATAAATAACCCCTCAGGTATATTTATGACATATACTGCTGTGCATATGCAGGGTACTATGCATATCCTAGCCAGCCATGTCTGGCTAAGAGACAGCATGAACTGGCTGAACAGAGGGTTGTACCTGTTGTATAGGATGTGGAAACGCCTTGCTAACAGAGGAACAGAGTATTCTGGTGATCACAATCTGTGCAAAGCTCCTAAAAAATCTGTAAAATGCAAATTGCTTTCAGCCAGTGTGCCCTGTAACAGATTTGGATTATGAAATGATACACTACGTGACACTGTAACCTTGACCAGTTCAGAGGAAGGAGCATGCCAACCCACTGCATATTGAAAGCAGAATAATTCATTCAAATTACCTGCATTGCAGCTGAGCAACTGTTAAACTCTGAAATCCTACAGCCTTTAATGCTACCTCCCAGCCACGTAGAAAACCAGTTGTCACAAGATCATATAATTAATTTCTCATGCAGTACACTGGAGACAAATTACTGTCAGTGATCAGTACTGCAGTTTTTATCACCTTCTAGAACAAAAGAAACAGGTTTGGGGTGTTTTTTTTTCCTTTTTTATTCCTTTTTTTTTTCTTCCCTCCAGCGTAGGAAAACAGTCAAAGCTTTGTCAGCCTTTTTGGCCATGAACCTTAAAGAGCTCACTTAGTTTAGCAGCCTTAATATCTTTGCAGCACTATAAATAAAGATCTGTTTTCCCAAGGTAGGAGGCATTTCAGGAGCAGATACAGAAGAGGGAATAAAAAAGAGTGAGAAAATAAACAATGATGGCTCAAACTAGGCAATCACCAACCTAACCCCTTTGACATTGAGGCCGGCAGCTTGCTATAAAATTATCATTTCATTGAAAAGGAGAATTATATTTTATATACACTGAGGTAGCTTAGACAAAGAAATTGCATGGCATCTTTCCTAACAACATCCGTGACCTTATTTTGCCAGGTTATTTTAAATTAAAAGATCCAGACTTAACGCAACAACTGCTGGCAGTTGTTCCTCTGCTTTAATTGATGATTCAGAAGGAAATTCACAGGGAAATTGTTTGGCTAAGATTTTTTTTTTTTAAATTTTGTTTCTCATCACAAAAGGCTACCTGCATTTTCTGTAACATGAAATCCCTTACATTTTCTTTACAAGATAAAAAAATGTCCCTCACTCCTCTTGCTTCCATTCCTCTGCTGCTTTATATTATTGTGCAACACAAGGATTGATGTGTTACGTTTGCTCATTTTCATGTCCATGTTTCAGCCCTGTTCCCATGGGGTTCACTGCTTGCTTTTCAGTAGACTTGCCCCTTAGAGCAGCAGGGCTTCAGTATTGCTGCAGGCTTCTAACATTACAGCCCTGCAAATGTCAAATGGTGTTCCGGTGAAGCCTGCTGGCTCATTTGCTTGGATCTTCCCCTCCAGGCTCTTTTTAGCTTTCTCTTCTTTTTCCCTCCTCCCTCAAGAGCCTGATGCCTGGCATATTTCCCAACAGCATTAGTCATGCCAGAAGCAGAACCATGTATCCACAGTTGAGCTGGTTCCACAAGCTGCCCAAGAGCCCTTATGAGACCAACAGACCATACAGCTTTGATAATTTTGCTAGAAATACACTGTTTATGGATGGGGAAGCAGTAATTGTGTATTTCAAGTGCTGTTTCTGAGCTTTTAATAGTGATAACTTCAAATTTGTTTGGTGTGAAAAAGAAATGTAAGATTATTTTTTTATATATTTTAAGTTCTTTGGACTTCAAACAGGCTTTGATAATACAGAACCTTGTATTTCTAAATGCAAACCTAGTTGCATTCAGCTGTCAGCATACATGTCATCCCTCAGGGGACACCCTCTAGCTTTTATGTTATAGCTATCTATATTAAAGTTAGTCAGAAATCTGGAAAATAAATAAAAAACCTCTTCCCAGTAATTTTTTATTTATCACCTCTTTATCAAGAAAAAAAAATCATAAGGAGTGTGGCGGTTTGTTGATTCTCCCCGCTCTGGGCAGCTCTGGTGCCTTTCAGCATTGCCTCCCTCTGGAGTTCGGGCTCGCCGCTTGCTCCCGCGTGCTGCTGCCACGGCGCGCTGGCCGGGGCTTGCCGGGTTCTGTTGCCCACGCAAGAGATGTTGATAAAGGGCGAAGGAATGTCCAAATCACCCACGAGGGAAGCGGGAAGGTTTTATTGGCCGTGGAGAGTTGTGGCGGGGAAATAGCAACCGGGACCAGGGAGACGCGGGGTTTTATCAGGGGCGGGGCGAGAGGAGCAGGAGCGCCCTACCCGCCCAATGGGGCAAGCGCTGTGGTGATGATGTGGGCTACGGCAACCAACAAGAATGCGGCAGGGGTGGACACGGGGCTCTGGGGCAAACAGTGTCGCGGGATCAGGGTGACAGACACCGAACGCTCCGGACGGGACGGGGAGTGGTCACAGGAGTCACGGGGGGCAGCCTTCAATGGCAGGCAGCCTGGAGCTAACCACCGCAGGGGGGCAAACACGGGGGGTGCATGGGGATACACAGGACTCAGCTAGCTAACATAGATCAGAATCCCTAATCTAAACCCAAACCTGGGATGCAACAAAGGAGTTTGGGGCTCATAAATAAAAACCATAAACCCTATGTAATATTTCTCCCCACATTACTCTCTCTAAATGTATCTGCTTGTAAACTTCACGGTACTGACAGAGAAATGGACAACAATATGCAGATATGTGAGTTAGAATCTTACACTAACCTCTACTGAGCTTCCACAACTTCTATAAATGAAGTAGAAATAATTCCACAAACTTAAAGTCCATCTTAACAGAACTGGTGATCAGGATGTGAAAGAGGACTGGAGAAAGAAAAGTGGGCCAAGAAAACACATGCTTGTCCATTCAGAGTCCTGCTGAAAACAATATAAAATATATTAACACAATTTTTAACACCTGCATTTGCAAACAAGAAAGAAAAAATAATTGTGTGTGTGGTTTAACTTTCAGATAATGGAAGATAAAAAAGATGGTATGGGAAGGCCAAAAGGGATGCAGAAAGTTGTCAGAGTCCATCAAAGATGCTACCAGAGCACCACAGCAACGAACAAATCTGTTTGGGTGAATTAGCCACACTAGCAACTGTCTTTGTACACATGCTATATACAAAACCCAGAAATGTCAGGGCTGTTGCTAAATTTTATTCTAAAAATATCTTCTAGCCATTTTCCTAGTAGGAAAAAAATAATATTTGGAAACATGAGCCAGTGTAAAGCAATTGCTAAGATTTTATTTTGGTCTGTTCAGAAACCTGCATCTGATGTAGGCAGAATCCTTTGCCCTGTGTCCTCACCATATCAGTGCATGTCACACTAAGTGATACAACTAGCACTTGTCACCTTATATTTCTTCTTTAAGCATCTCCCAAGAGAGAAACTTTCACAAAAATTAAGAAAGCTGAAGAAATATGTTTGGTATCTTGACTGGAAGTGAGTGCTACAGATTTCAACAAGTTCTGAAAAAGCTCTGACTCCTCCAGAAACAAAGAAAAAATGGTTTTAAAATTGGGGTATCTGGGTCTCTGACTGGAATGAGACACAGTTCTGTGTTGTGAGCTGGAACAAAATTTCTATTAGTACAAAAAGCATAAAGCTGAGAGCTAATCACAGTTATCATTGTCCATCTCACATAGACCATTGTAAAATAATATTTTGTCTACTTAGAAGGTTTTGCTATTGCAAGATTTTTGTGGCAATTTTTTTTAAAGTGTTCTCTTCATCTATAAGCCATAAACAGCAATGCAAAAAGTCACACAACGAATTTCCAACCTAGAGTTTGAGCACCAATAACAATTCTTCAGTGGCAGCTTAATATTTCTGAGATTCTGTGAGCAGTAAAACAAAAAGATTCATATTATTACACATTTTCATCAAAACATACATTTCATGAAAGCCTAAAACATCACAAAGATGTACTGATTTTGCTGACCTGTTCAATAGAAATTACATTAGATACTGGGGTTTCTAGCACTTCCAGAGAAACAGGAAGGAGATATAGACAGACACACAGAAAAGACACTATCTTTTTCAGCCTGAAAATAGGCTTCTTAGGACAGGTCCATTTTGGAAAAAAAAAAAATTAGAAAATTACAAAATCAGATTACCAATAGAGTCTATAATAATGTTAAAACCCACTCCAGAAGGGAAGTGTAAACCAGGTTCTTGTTTAGAGATGCCTTAGGACAGATTCTAGGGAGTTGGTAGTTTGGTAATTGGTAATTGGTGTTTGCAAATATTTATAAGTAGGGTTTATTTTAGAACAATTTGGAATGCAAGTATGCAGCCATTTTGGTTACTATCTATAGTTATATAGAAATATAAAAGCATAAAAATAGCACTTAAGAAAACAGAGAAGGAAAGAGTAGGAAAAGAGTAAAAAGATCCCACCACCAATGGACTGCATAACAAGACTGGGTAGTTGCAATTTCCATGTCTGTTGGTCAAAGTGATGGTCATAATCTTGAGCCCATGAGGGAAACTACCAAAATACAACATCCATGGAGTTTATATTAAAGTAGGAACATACAGATACTTTCCCTAGAGCAGGGAGTTTTACAGAGGATAATGTAATACTTTGGATCACGGGACTCTTCCCAGTCTTTGATGATCTAAGATGTTACAGCTGCCTCCTATCAGCAGTTGAATCATTTATGGCCCATTATGGCAGGAGTCCATGGGATAAATGTGTTCAGGCTACCTCTGAATGTCACATTCTTCTCCCCAGAGGAATTTTCACAGCTGAGCAATTTGGGTGAGGACTTTGGCATGCTAAAGAACACATTCTGCCTCTTAGCAGCCCCTTCCCTTATCTTGGTCAACACCCAGTTTGTAGCCTGAGGTGCCAGGCGTTTGCACATCATCAGCTTGCACCTTGATTATTTGAGCCATTATCATTCCAGTCTCTCAAAAGCATTGAGAATTACAAAAATACAAAAACAATTACAACAAGAATAATAACAATAAAAACCAGAAAAAGAAGAATGACAATAACAAAAACAATGACAATAATAAACCTCTATATCTAACTATTCAGCCATCTTTCTGATGTTTCTTTTGTTTCATACTTTTAACCAAGATCCTTACCATCTCTCTCAACTATCAGCTTTACATCCCTATGAAAAACAGTCATAACTATATGCCTGCTCAGCTGTTCTACCAGCTTCAATGGCACCTGGATGGATGTCTTAGTGCCCTGAAGATAGAATGCTGGAAAACCTACTGAAAGACAATATTCAGAGAGGTTTGTTGTTTGTTTTTTTTTTTTTTTTTTTTTTTTTTTTTTTTAATTTCCTACATAATAAACAATAGAGGGATAATGCTAATATCTTATCCGTATCTTTGACTGTATTCCTCACAAACATATACATGCTTTGACTTTTATTTTAGTAACTCTCAATAAATATTACAACTTGTTAAATGTTTTTAAAGTTCGGCTGACTTCAGAATATTACATATTTCTAAAGATAAATACAGGGAAAGCATCAAGAACTTGAACCTGATGCTTTGCCTTAGCTAGAGATTAAGAGAATTAGATACTATTTTGAAACCAGGCATTTACAGAGGAAGTTACCAAAAAATAAAATCTTGAGGCTGACCTGCCGGAGCTGAATGCAGCACTAAGGACCAGCTTTTACTTGTGTTTACTCTGAGGACTCTATTGTTAGACATTTCTCATATGTTCCAAGGTATCCAAGTTCTGTTCTTTTGACAACTTTTGTGCACTCTTTAATAATGACATAAAGAGGTTTTCCTTCCATGGTTTCAGAAAGCAGCAAGGTAAAGAGGAGGAGTGTTTTAAATGTAAAAGTTTTATTGTTGTATAAGGAGCTGGTGATCAAACAATTCCAAATGTGGTACCTGACTTCTAGACTGGAGCTCCACATTGGGCAGTCCACACAGTTGACAGCTTTTGTTAGCAAAGTTAAAAGTGTTAAATATCTTAAAATGATATGTGAATTAATTTCTTAGCTAGTCTCAAATTACAAAAAGCAAGAACTTGAGTCTGTATCTTCTACAACCTCATAAAGAAGAGAATGGTGAGGAAAGAGCTTTTAAAAATATATATATATAATTTGGGAATAGGAATCTTTCATTCTCAAACTTACAAGCTTTACTTTTGTAAACAGGAAGAATTAGAGGTCTGTGTGAAAGAAGATCATGCAACTCTGGTGGCATAGTTCACATGACTGGCATGCTGCCATGAACAGATGCAGTCCTTTTGTGAAGGATGGGCTGGGATGGCCAGGAGGGGGGTTTCCCTTTTTGTGGGAGAACAGTGATAATGTGTGGAGCTCTGCCTTAGGATGGGTGATGAGCAAACTAAGAGCTTGTTGATCAGGATTAATGGGCAGAACAGCATGGGGAACATTGTGTTGAGTGTTTGCTACATACTCACCAGTCAGAGGAAGAAGTTGGTGAGACCTTCTTCAATAACTGGAAGAAGCCTTGCGCCTACAGGCTCTGGTCCCCTATCTGCTGGAAGAACAGCACAGCATGATACAAATAAGGCAGAAAATTTCTAGAGTTCATTGATGTCAACACCTTGGCACAGGAGACTGTAGAGCTTAGGAGGGAATTGCTCTGCTGGACCCAATAGCTGATACACACCAGAATAAACTTGGTGGGGATAGAAAGGCTGGATGCAGCTATGACAAGCATGAAATGATAGAGTTTGGAATCCTGAGGGAAGGCAAAAAAAAAAAAGGGGAAAAAAAAACAAGAGTAGGAGGGCAGATTTTGACCTGTTCTGTGATCGTCTTGGATGAGTCTAAAGAGATAGCACTGGAGAGCAAATTTTCCCAGTAGTGCCATTTTCACTTCTCATCAAGAAAAATTATCATTCAGCAATCAGACATGTCTATGAACATGTAAATACCCAAAGTATGAAAAAGATATTACGAGCTCTCCCATGGCAGGTAGTTCCTCCTAATCTATAACATAAGATAGAACATCTTACTGTTTGAGGTTTTGAAAGTAGGATTTTTTTGGTGGGTTGGTTATTTTTAAGGTTTTGTTTAATTTTGCATTTAGGAGGAAGAGTAGAGTTGTAACTTGTTTCAATTTCCATCTGGATTTTTTTTGTTTGGTTGTTTTAGTTTTGTTTTGTTTTGTTTTGATGTTTTGGTTTATTTGCTTCCTTATTTGGGATTTCCATTTAGCTGCAGTTTTATTTCTTTGGGATGTCTTCATATTTGACTATAACTTCCCTTATGAGCGAGAATTTCTGTAATAAAGGAAAGATGAGTAGGAATAATTTCCTTTTATTTCTTGAAATATTTCATATCCTGCAATTAGTTGATAGTGCGAAGAACGACAGTTAAGCTCTCTTCCCCTTGCCTATTCACCCCTCATTTCCTGCACTGTCACTCTCATTTATAGCAAGACTTAAAACTAATGATAAACACAGACGATGAATAATTAATAAATTAAATAGCTAGTATTAAAGACTAGATGGAGATGTTTTACGAACTGTGAAGAAGACTAATAATTTTTCATGACTGAAAATTCATGTTCATTTTTTTTTGTCCTAATGAGAATGTTTCTAAGTCACTGAAGCTACATCCCAGTTAAAAATATATAAAGAGAAAGTTATTAAGCAGTTTCTTGTTGTCAGTTTCATAGCATTCACAATCTCTGTAAAATATATCACACAGTTAAAATAGCAGTAGAAATATACAAGAAGAAGTTAACTGAGACAATTCCACTGCAAACAATTAGCTTTTTAGAGAAAAAGATTCTGTGAAATGGTTGGTTTTAAACAATCAGCTGAATAGTTATTCCCTGTAAAATCTTGATGAACTGCACCTTGAAGACTATTTCTGCTAAGGACTACTCCCCAGCAAACTCCATATTTCATTTTTTGCTCCTGACTTGATTTTTGGAGTGAAATAAGAAGACGCACTATTAAGAGAAGAAATTTTGGGACATTTTGAATAGAAAATGGTGCCTTGTATGCATTTTTTTCCCCAGGAAATATGCTTCTGATTAATTATCCCATTCTCTTAGTAAAGAATGATTTAGATTCTAATGGCAGGTTTTTTTAGAGTCTTGGGTTTGTCAAATAAATCTGAGAATCTGAATCCAAACACTTGAAAAAGAAAAGCTAGCAATTGATTTTTATATGCGTTAATATTTTTGTTGTGATAAAAAACAGATTCAAAATTTAGACAAAAATGGAAACAAAGCATCCATTTCTAAACAAATGTTTCTGTTTCGTGTCCATCTCAACATTTAATGCTATTTATGCTATAAGAAGCAGTAAACTGTAAAGATTTCACAAGGAAAAAACAAAAAAAAATCCAACAACTTTATTTTTCTTTTCGTCCAGTTCAGGGAATCCCAGTTATCAGATCACTCTGAGTATACATCTGTGCAATTTCTATTAAACATACCTATACTTGCTGTTATGCATTATATTACCCTTTCTTCTGTATTTTACCAGAGCAAAGCTTCTGAAGCAAGGTGCAGGGCCTCAGCCATGGTTCTACGCAGGCTTTTCTAGTCTCAAATTAGAACAGGAGTGTCAAAAAGTTACACACTTATGTCTTTCATTCATTCTGCCTTCCAGAAAGAAAGTACTGTAGTTTACAAGGCTAATCCAGTCATTTTATGCAGTAAGTTTATGTATATATAGTTTTCCACATTTTTCTTCCAGTGACTCTTACACACACACACTTTCCATAGATTAAAAAACTTAATGGATTTCATCTTGTTTTATTTTACAAAATGTGGAATATAGAGATTGAAGGATGATAAATTTTATTAGTTTTTTGTTTAGAGGGTCACATGTGCATGTGCATCCACCAATTGCAAGCATTTGTCACTCAATTTAAAAGGGTACTACATTTATGTGACCTGATGAGGGATAAAAAAATTAACAAAAGGGTAAGAAGAGGTTGAGATAGAAATAAATCTAATCAATAGTATTCAGAAAGTGAAAAGCTGGTTCTTGCTAATATTTTACTCTGACAACTACAGATTTGTACGTACTAACTGATATGCACAGACATTTTAAACATGACTGGAAATAAAAAATAGTAAGGAAATCTGTAGTATACAATATTGCAATTTAGCTATTGATTTCTAAGGAAAATTTTTCACATTTTTCCTTAAATATTTAAGCTTTAGAAAAATATTCATTTTATAACAAAAATTAATTTCATTGGATGCTATTTATTTTGGGAACCCAAGTTCTTCCTGTGTTGTTACTCAGACCTGCACAACAGAAATATCTCTATTTTTCCCTGTGGGGTGTTGATTTAAATCAGTAACATACACTGCAAGGATGAACTGAGCATTGCCATAGAACCTGTCATAATGGTGGTGATGTGACTGCCACACACGTGGCATTGTACAGTGTATATCTGTGTGACATTGACAGTGTATATCTGCATGAGTGGTGTGTTCCTGCCAGATTCGAGAGGCTTGTGTGGTGTGACTTTCTTAGTCTGATACACGTTCTATCTCCAAGGATGATCTGCGTGTCAAAGCAAGGATAAGTTTGAAGTTAAGAGAAGGCACCTCATGATTTTGTACTTACACAGGGGTAGCTTTGCAAGGTTTCTCATTTCTTGGACTAATATTCTTATGAGAAATGTGTAAATTCTAGAGTGTCTCTTCATCTTATTTTGAAATAAGAGGCTATTGTTTGAACTCCAGGTGAAGACTAAGACTAATGTATTTGAGGTTCAAACTATGAATTCAAGTCTCAGATTTGCAAATATTTAGAGACAGACTTATGATTGCTGAGAGGTTAGTATTTCTTTCCATTCTTACTTTTTAACTCTCAGCAAGCATCAAATAATTTACTTGGTATCTTCCAACTCACCCTCATTAAATTCCAACAGAAAGATTGCTGAACATTCATTTGATATTACATTTTTCAGTTATTAGTAATAAATGCTGACATTGGTGGCCCTATATTTAAATCCTGAATACAATAAAATTTTATGGAACAGCAAGGTCATTAATTTAGGAATTATTAAAATAGTAAGCCATCAAGATATATGATCTCTTTATAAAATTATCTATCTGACCAGGTTGGTAAAACCAATATTGATTTGCTCAGCTTATTTTGCCTAAGTACCTAGGTATGGCCTGCATCTTCTTTTAATTTTTTTTTTTTTTAATTTGAATTTCTAGTTACATCATTTACATGGTAAACCTTTTTATCCTTCAAGAAATGAAAACTATAGGGTAAAAACTGGCTTCACAGGACGCAGCTGGGATATTTGGAAAATCCATTTTTAATTTCTGACAACCTTAGAGTGAAGACAATTGAAGAACTATATTTAAGATGATTTAAAAAAGACAGTTGGCTACAGACTCACAAATTGGTACAGATTCTATAGTAACACACCTTAATATATTCTACGCAAATATTTTACATTATGTTAATTGCTAAAATCAATAAAGAACCTCAGAGGAATATTGCTTATAGAGATACAACTGTTTTGAGGATATTGACCTGTGCACCAAGAATGGATAGAAGAAAAATGAGCCAATAAAACTGAGTACCACTGTTTTCTGGTGTAAGAGCAAGATGTTACTACTCTTAGACTCTTTTAAATGAAGAGATTTCAAGGGAAAAAACAAAACAAACAAAAATCCCCAAACTAAACAAAAACCAAAAATCCCACAGAACAAACCCCACCATAGTTAAAATAGACAGCCTGTCAGACTCAATACTGAAACTGCTATATGGAGGTAGAACTCTTTTCCCCAAGCATATCTTCCATTAACATCAGATGATGAGTGATAACTCTTCCTTTCAAAAGTTATTCTCTGATTCTATCACTGGCAAAGAGAGCGAAATGCGAAAAGTGACATTTTGTGCTGAAGCCAGCCAGAGTTTAGATGGGATTATAGCATTAAAATGAAAGATTAACAGGATTTTAGGGAGAAACAGGGTGCATTTTATTACAATTAAAAGCTTAGTTTAAACAGAAAAAAATAATGAAGCCAGCAAATGAACCTTTTCTTGTTTGAAATATAATTCCAAGAGAGAAGAGGTGTCTTATGCCTTCATGTACCAAAAAAAAAAAAAACAATGCAAAAACCCACCACCCAACCAAACAAAACAAGAATTCCTTTAGTTTCAAATAATACAAGGGAGAACTGCAAAACCACTTATAATTTTAAATAGCTTAATGGCTATGATTTATATAGTGTTGTTTACTTTGCTGACAAAGGGTCAGGGCATTTAACCATGTTTTAAAACATCAGGTAGGTAATGTAACTAAAGTACTCAAATTCCTTTTTCTCCATTTCATTCTCCTACTTTTCTGCTCTTTTTATTACTTTTTTGCATGTGATAGCTCATATAATTACATATGGTGGATGTTATCTTGAAGATAGCAGGGCCCATCCCTGTCATATTCTCAAAAAACTCACTAAAATCTTTCTTTCTTTCTGCCTGTGCCTTATTAACAACAATTAGTATTGTTAGTAACAGCAGCATTACACCGTTGATGTTTGAGAGAACAATATCATACAAATAAAGACTAGTGTCTTATTCACTACTTAGAGTATGAAGGAGGAAAGAATATTTAGTTAATATGTCTCAGAAAATGGGGTGGGGGGAGGAAATATTACAAAGAAGCTTTCTTCAACACACCTCATTTCAGTTTTAGCTAAAGTAGTCATATGTTAGTCTCTATCAGTTTGGAGATAATCAGCAAAATCCCCAATTCTTTACATCATTGTCTTGATAATGAATAATCAAACTGGTTTTGCTTTGGGTAGTAGTCTTTGAAAACTCCATTGCCTTACATATACACACACGTGCACCTCTGCAAAAATATACACTCTCATATACAAGTCTGCGAGAAACCTTTCTACTGAGACTTCCCAATAGCTAAATATATCAAAGCTATCCTTTTGATACATCAAAATCTTCACATAAGACTTGTACAGCTTGAGTGCAGTCTAGCAAGCATGTTTAGACAGCAGGCTGACATATTATGTTGTTTCTTTACTTTTATAGATTATAATAATGCCTTCTCATGTAAGTTCTTCGTATTCCTTAGGTTTCATATACAGTTGCTCACTGCATCCTTTTATCAATTCTTTCAACCTCCTATGTATTTTCAGTTCTATCTAAACCAACTAATACCTGTGTCATAGATTTGTACAGTATTGATTAGAGTCCTTGACATATTCCCTGTTTTTTCCTTCTTGTATCTATTGGAGATTAAGCTGTCATTTCTGTGGCTTTATATTCTCTACATTTGGACATGTAGCAAATTTGCCTTGTCTTAGCTTCATTGAGTTATTAAATTTCTTTAATCTTTTCCATCAGAAATGAAATTAAATGTTTTTTTTTTCCTTTGCCATTTAAATGGCATGACATGAAACCAAGGTATTCACAGATTTTTGTGCCTTTTTTTTCACTGTGTATATATTAAGATAATATACAGATTTCTACTTTAGAGATATATATATACACTCATTACATTGTAAGGACAGATTTAGAAATAAATAACAAAGAGCAACAATGATAACAGAGATGCACTAATTTCTTTACAATCACATGGAAAATTTGCAGAGAAGCAAAACATAGTTTGATATAATTTGCAATGAAATATCTCATGAATTGAACTTTTAATTTATTAAGACAATTCACAGTAAATAGGAACAGAAATAGAAAGTAGAGATCTAGCTTTAGAGCTACCACTCTGAATCCAATCCTGATGTAAACCAAAACTAAACAGGAGTTACTGAAGTTTCAAAATCATGTATATCATGCTTCATATAAGAAGGGGAAGTTTTACAGAGGGCAAAAATCTAGCACATATTATAAATGATCGATGAGAGATACATGAATCCAAGAGGCTCTGAACCTCACGACCCTAAAAATAATACAGAGAACAATAAGTCTCAAACATTGGAAAAACAGGTGTGCCTTCCAGGGCTGACAACTACTCAAATGCTTCTCCACTACTGAGGTAATGTCACGTTGAGCAACAAATTCAAACTGCTCAGAGACTGCTTTATTTACACTAAAGTTACTGCGGAGCTGGCAGTAGCTACGAGTGCAGCTGTGCAGTCTGGCAAGGCAGTGCTCCACTGTGCCTTTGCCTGTCTGGAAGTCAAGGCACATCAGCACACTCTGAATGTGAAAGGTTCATCCAAAGTGAAGGATTCATAATGTAGCACAAGTAAGAAATGCCTGGGTCCAAACAATACATTAGCAAGAGCAGTGAAGGCTTATAAGCCAATAAACAAAGTAATAGAACAAATCAGATCCTTTAAAGACAGCTGAATTTCTTACCCAAACAGCTACTGCATACACAGAAAAGCTAATTTCTTGACCAATAGTTCCTGACATAATTTTAAAACTAACAATGCAACAACATCCTCCCTCTGCCAACTACACAGAAAAGAAAGCTACACAGAAAAGAAACGTCAAACAACCCAAATCTAGAAGATAAGGCAGTTTGACCTATGTTGTGGCTAAATTCTTATCACTGACTTTGGCTTTCAAATAAATTCTGTATCAGAATGCTTGCTAAAACATAGTTAAATCCTTATTTTAGGATTTATTTTAGGTTTAACATTGGGCATGGAGATTAACAGTCATGACCACTATCTAAATAAATTGTTACCACTGTTAATACCATGCTAAAATATTTATTTACAAATGATGCCAAGTTAGGATGCAAATTTGAGACCCAGAATGTCATATGGCAGAAACAATCCTTAGTCACTGGATTTAGCAGTTCAGAAGTTTTGGGTCTCACTGATGAACAGCAGACTTGCCAATATTGACACAACCAGAAATAGTATTATACATTGGTATTACACATCCTGAGCCTTGACTTATTTGGCTTTCTTAAATTATCTTCCCATTATTGTTCAGTATTTCACACAGAGAGGATTCTACATGAACAGTGATTATTTTCCAAGAATTCCATAAAGCTAGCAAGTCAGCTATCTTCACTCAAAAGAGTGAAATGGAGTGTCACTAAAACATCTATTCTGTGTCTGAGATACATAGAGCTGGCAGCATTGAGGGAGCCTCAGCAAACTGAGAGGCATGCTGTTTCAGTCTGAGAAGAAAGTTTGTCTTTTTGTTTCCTGATTTTATCACTTTTTTAGTTACCTCATTGTCTACAGTTTTCTAGCCTATTCTTTGTAATGAAATAAATGTGTTTTGCTCTTTTATTTCAAGAGTTTCCTACAGGTTTCATTGTATGTACTTGAGAGGAAAGACAAAATGAAGAAAAATCTAAACCCAAAACCAAACCAAACACAACCCCAAACCACTATCAATATATTATTTTAGGTCTTAGCTAAATTTGATGAACACCCCAAGAACTTAAATGCACAGTATTTGATTGCTGATAACCAAATTCTAGGCTGTCACATGGAAGTTGATAAATACTAGACCTTTAGTTGTACAGCTGTTCAAAAAACAGAGAGGGAAAACCAGAGGATCATGAATTTAGTCAAGGAAAGAGCATGGCAAAACCTTATTTTTATATTTATTAATGCTTCTTTCTTTGCAGAATGACTTGGGGTATGGGCTGTGGGGATTATGTGGAGAAAGCACTTCGTGGTACACTATATCTGACTGGTCAGAATTGTTGACTTCCAGTTTAAAATAGATCTCCTTCCTGACCAGTAACTTGGGTGGCACTGCCCAGCATGTGTGCATCTACTGGCTATACCTCCAGCAAGCACAGCCAGGGCCCATCAAGATTTTAAAGTATAAGTGATAAAAGTATACAGTGTACAGTAATAAAAAGTGTACAGTGATAAAAAATACCCATCCATTTTTAATCTACATAATTCTAATATTTCACAGTGTGTAAATATTTTTTATTAAGCCTGAAAAGCTTTGCCAATTCTCAGCATCTGTAAGAATCTCAAAATTTTGACCTTAAAACTGCACATTCTTTAACAATGTCACTTTGTGGGACCTTTACAAAAATAATATCCTAAGGAAAAAAAATATATGCTATTGTTTTACTCTTTGTGCTTTCCTTTTTCTATTAATATCTATGTTAGACATTTTTTTTCCCTGAGTAATTTGTATTAGAATGTAGCACTCCACTTTGTCTCTCTGTGAGTACATTCCTATTACTGTAGTATTTTCAAAGACATCTAACCACAACAGTGTAGAAAATTATGCTTGATATTTGAGAACAGTTTTCATTCATATTAATTTATCCCTTCAATTCTCTTGTGAAAACAATCACAGTGAAGACAAACCACTGAGTGATTTAGTTTAAACCGCAGGTGCACCAAATCTTTTTACTCTGCCTGAAGAGAGATCTTTGAATATCCCAATATCCATTTCAACAGAAGTAATTGGTTATAATAGCAGTATTGGACAAAATATGCACAAAGTTTTGAAAACAATTTTTAAACAACTGCTATTTATTTTATGATGTTGTTTAAAAAGACATCACTGTGTTATAAGCTTACATGATTTGGTATGTAAGACATTCATTTTAGACATGTTTTGCTATAACATTAAAATAGCCTCTACAGATAATTCTGGACAGGAAATATACTGTCACTTTTCTTTTTGTCCTGCATTATCCATCTTGAAAAGGCTTCAGCAACGTTTTAAAGAGTATTTTGGATTTGGCTTTATTTGAATCTACTACAGAGAAGACATGCATAGTTAATCTATCCCTATTTTGTTTCTGTAATGATATTAAAATTCATAACTGCTTCAAATTATTGTTCCAGTTTGTTGGCACTTTGAAAATACCCTTAGAAAGCACAGGAGGAAAAAATAAACTCTATAAAATTAAGAAACAATTAAAGAACTTTTATTTCATACTGTAACTCTTCTCTACCTTTGAATGTATAAAATATTGCTTGAATTATAATGTACCAGATATAAGTTTATCTGGAATTTGTTTCTAATTCACATAAACAAAGGTTATATCCAAATATTTTGTCTTTTCTGCCACCCCACTTCCTTGCCTCCCACCTTCCCAAGCTTGAAACCTTCAAACAAAGTAGAATGTAGTTCTTGGACAAGGAATTAATCAGGCAATATCACTATCAAGAAGGAGAACTGAAAAAAGCTGAAATTGCTTCAGTCTTTATGAAAAATTAATTTCAAATGGTTTTCTTATCTGTATTTTAAAATTATTATGAAGACCAAAGAAAACTCTTGCAACAATTCTTACAAAGTCTTCCCCTGTATTACTAAAACTGTTGTGGTAACTTTAAATCCTAAATAACAACAACTTAACAGACTGTTTTGTAAGTTTTATACTGATACCAAAGTCAGCACAGTAGTCCAAACTCTTGTCAATAACAGTGTTGATAATGTGAAAAGTTCATTAAATCTCTGGCTATGAGAGAAAATGTACATGTTGAAAAAAATATAATGAAACATATTTTTTCATGTCCTCAATATTTTGTTCTCTAGTACATCCTCCATTTTGGGAAAAAGAAAGAAGAGTTTTATAATCTTATTTTAGTAGAACTGAATTGCTTATATTAGAAGGCATTAAAGTGTTACCTAACCCAGGTGTTTCATTTTTGTTCTACACATATGCTTGAAGTCTATGGCTGATTTATAAAACTGTTACTTAGAAAATGTCTGTCAGAACCTTTCAGGTGCAAACTGAGTGGGTTCTGGTATATACTAATTTATAATCAAGCTGATATTTTATATGAAGCGACATATGAATGCAGCACTCAAGATTAATACCATATTTCTACTACTTGGACTTTATACAGTTACTTAATGTTGATGAGAAATTCTTTAATAGATTAGGTTTTATTGACAAACAATTTGTATCTGTTTGAGGAAATATTCAGATCTAATTGTGCAATTAGCTACATTTTCAGGAAATCCTTGCACAGTAACTGAGACTGTGTTCATAAATTCCACAGCCTAATGCCTCTTTTAACAATTTTGAGGACTAGTTTTAGTGCTCACTCAAGGTAAAGTATAGCATCTATTTTGTCTTCTGTCTTAGAGTTTTTTTTAATAGGTCTTGTTCAGATAAAGCATTATTTACAATTTAATGAATACATTTTTCAAGTTTAAAGTTCTTCCTTTTTCTCAGCAAATATTTGCCTTTAAATTTTAATAGGGGCAACAGCATTTCCCAGTGATGCTTGGAAAAATCCTACAACACCACGTCTTAATGGAATCCCACCTCTGTTAAAAGCATAATTCTACCTGAACTTATTTAAAAGTGTCACTAAACACTGATAGTAATAACAAGTCTGAGCGACAGGACCTTATGTATATCTTCCCATTTGCACTTGCAATTAAGGTTAATCATGATGTTTAGCTGTATTCTTAGGAAATGTCTGTCTATTAGCTCTTGGTACCTACCTTTAATGCTGTGGAATGTCATATCCACTGGCAAGTGACAAGACTATTCTAGACAAAAATAAATGTTCCATCATAAGCATTCTTTCACTGGCAACTGTAATGCCTCATAATGTTTCATTTTCAAGTGAAATATATTGTAAGTATGAGCAAATTTTTATAGCTAACTGGGTAACTAAGCAATTTCAGATTCAGTTCAAAGTTGAGAAAAATACTTTATGGTGTTATGATAGCATACTGATGCCCCATATCATACATCATAGTGTTTAATCCTATATCTGTTTCCTTGGTTTTTGTTTTCCTTGAGAGGTACACAAGTGATAGAAATCTGACTAAAAGTAGGTTTTTGCTACAAGAAAACTTCATTAATATCAACTCCGGTTTCAGAACTTCTCTGTTAACTAATCACATCTTGATGTAAATTGTAATACACAATTTACATTCTGACTGATAGTCTCTATTTATGAAAAATGGAAAATTTAATTTTTTAAACTTTCTTTTCTATTTTTATTACAGTCCAAATTATTTAAAAAATTGAATTAAGCAGATTTATTAACAAAACAAATTTTCATGCCAAAGACCATGATGATGAAATTGTAAAAAATTAATTTGACTGATAAATTAAGAATATACTTTTTTCTAATTGCTGCTTGTATTTAAAGCAATGTTTTTGAAATCTAAGAATCTCTAGAAACGTACACTCTTTTTTATATGTTCATGTGTTTATGTTTTTCTCACTATCGTAGGACATATCAACAGTGCATGAATAGTGTATTGAAGATTATTTTTTACACTATTCTTAAAATTCAAATCTAAAAATGAGAAAGTACATACTTCCTTTAAGACTTGATAGCAACCTTGTATTTTCTTTGTAATAAGACATATAAAAACACCAAGCTAAATTATAGCTCTGTTTTTATATTATGTTTAGCTATAACATTCTTCAGGCAAATTTTATTAAAGGTTCATAGAATTCTCTATCTCTCATGAAAGAAAGAATTTATATTTGATATATTTATTTTCCAGTAGATACAGAGAAAAATCTAATAAATACTTTTAACAGTCATAAAATTCAGACAGATTTTTTTCACAATACTTGCTCAGAGATTATTGTAGAGGTTGAATCTGAAGTCCAATAATAGAAGACAATGAAAATTTAGGTTGAAAAGTAAAGTAACTCAGACTGATGAAGGTGTAATGCAAATGTGTCAAAACAATATTTAAGTATGAAGCTTAATAACAGAGAATATAAACCTCTGGAATTACATATTCTCGTATCTTATAAAGTATTGTACTTCCCTTGATTGCATCAGATTTACTGTATACATCAGGATGAATATTCTCAGCAAGTACTATGTTATATAAAATCAGTTTTACTTTCTATATTCAGAAAATTTTCAATATACAAGCAAATTCTTTCAATTCTTCCACATTTCCATTTTTAAGTTCATTAAACTTATTTCAAGGAATTATAGCTCAGCTCAGCATGTAGAAGACAAAATATGGCAAATACTTTTAGTTTAAAAATCATATCTATTTTTCAGTAGTGTTTCCAGTGCTAGCTTAAGAAAACACAGACACACACACACACACACACACGCGCAAACACATATATTTAAACAGAGGAAATAAGATATAGCTTTGATTGAATAACTCATTCTTCTCTAAATACTCAATGCTGCTTTTGAGATTTTATTATTTTTGACGCCGTCCCGTAAAAAGAGAGGATCATTAAATTAATATAAAAATATTTATGCTCTTTAATGTTCATGGACTCTGAACAATATTAATGATAAAATGTATGGGAAACACTTAAAAATAATGATTTGTTATTTGAAACTGAGTTTTGCAAAGAAATAAGATGTATTAAGAAAAGGCATTAATGAAAAATGGCTCAAATAATACAGAAAATATCTGTTTATCTCCATTGCTTTTAAACAAGGACTGCAAAAGGCCAATAATCACATTTAGTTTAAATTTTATTCTGTACTTAGTCAGAGAAAGAAAACAAAGAAATCTTTAATATAAATGCTCAAAGTGATCTTGAAAAATGTTATGCGAACCTGCCATTGGGAAGGCAATGAGTGAATTCTCAAGTGCAAATCTTTATTGTAGATCAAACCAATTTTATTTCACTGTGCCATAAATATGACTGTTAATCCTGAAATGTGACAATTTCTTTTCTCTGCCCTTACTTAAAAATTTAACTCTGATAATCATTTAAAAATGTGTAATGCAGTATTTCATAGTAGATAAATCGTACCTGTACAGTTGATAAGAACCAAGCATATAACAATCGAATCTTGAAAGCTTTCTGTACTATCTGACAGTGTCAACTGAAATGAGAACAGGACTGCTATTGCCAACACAGTGGCAGGTTCTGTTTTCTTAGTTTACTTTCAGATTCCATTTTGATTGTTATGCAATTGTTTCAAAATGGCACCAATTTATATTGCATCAAAAGAAAATATGTTCAATATTAAATTAAAGAAATTCTATCCATTAAGTGTTTGATTATTTTTATTATTGATTCTGCTTTTATTCTTACAGTTTTTGACTCCTTGATTACTAAAAGATTACACCTTATTTGGATAGATACTGTCACACTATTTCTTTCAATCATTTCTGCAAGCTCCTCCTTGTTTGCTTATGATTCATTGTATAAAAAAAGTCCCATCTGTCAAGGTCTGTTTTAATCTTTCCTGTTTCTATCTTTTGCACAGCTAGCCCTTCTCAGCTCAAATCTTGCACACTCTGGTTTTTACAGCAATCCAATTGTCAGTTAAGGAATATACTGTTTTAAGCTGCATGTCTGGACTAGTTTGAAACCTTGCATTTTGATGGGAAAATATTCCAAATGGTTTCACACAGATTCTGTCAGATTTATCTTTTAAAATAGTTACAAATCTGGCACTTAACAAGATGACTCAGGCTTCTTGGGTTTCAGCAATTTAATACTTTGGCTTTTAATGCCCAATGTCAGGTGTTCATGCAGTCTTACAATCTCTATTGCTTGATTGTATCAGAGCTTTTAGATAGGAGTTTTCTCTGCTGCTTGTTCTTGAAAATCATTCAAGCCTTATTTTTTCAGTTCTGTTTTCAAATGACTGCATCTGAAAACAATTTCTTTGTAAGCTATTTCTATTTATTTATCTAAAAACTTTCTGTGTATGCTTAACTATAAAAAGAATGCAGCTTTTGCTTTTCTTTAACTCATGAAAGTTCTGTTTGAGCATAACACAAGCTCTAGATTCAATTTCAGGCACTTAATTAAATATACCATAAGCAGAATAACCCTACTTGAAATTCCAGTAGCAGAACATTGCCAGTCAGGGAGCGCTTGCAAAAGAAACTGGATCAAGAGAATAATCCATTTCTTATCTTCAGTCAAGAGCGTGCATCTGTGATACAAAGATGACCAAGAAGCCTTTTCTTCAGAAATCATCCACATATTTGCATCTTGATCTTAATGAAACTTCAACTAATCAGATACTTTGTTTTCAGCATATCATGTGAGTTAAGGTACAAAATACATAGTTATTTAGTTTAGCTATTCATGGTTCAACATAACAAAATGGGACCTAACAAAGAAGCAAGAGAACAAGCATCAGCCATTTTGACAAATCCTGGACTTGACTAATTAGTAGAATGGTATGTCACAGTAAAGTTTATAAATTTTGATTCTTAAGGAGAAAAAAAACCCAAAAAACTAAAAGCCTTGAATACCACCCAGAAGATAGTTAATATGAGTCCTATCAATTTTATTTGATTTTAAATATTATATTTTTAGCTGAACTGTTTGAAGACAAACAGGAAACTCACAGCTTCTTGTACATGGAAAGTCTTGAATAAGAAATAGTCTATCTGGGACTACAAACATTCATGGTGAAACTACCTTTTCTGGTTTCTTTGTTTTATACTACATTATGTATGTGCAAACATCTGGTGAAGAGCTAGCTAACTTCAGGAAAACTTTGAAGATTGGTGATTCAAAGGGAATAGCTAGAACTAAAATAATCAAATCTGTAAAGATGCATGAATTAAGATGAAAATGAACTGAGGCTTTTTTACTTAAGCATTTTCGCATACATAAGTTTTAGAGATGAAAGTCTTCAGTGTCCTTTGACGAACAGAAGGATGGTCTGTCCTACCTCAAAGTAGGCTGGACTCTAAGCAGAATCTTCTGAATTTTTAAAATAATCTTCTCTATCCTGACTGTAACCTTCTTAATGAAAATACATGTAACTTCTCATCCAGTTTATCTACTACCAGATTCTCTTTTATTTCAGCACTGTAGACTTTTTTTTTTTTTGGTACCCTTAACCTGTTTTCAGGCCTGGTAGAAAATATGTTGGTTCCTTATAATCTTCCAATTTCTTTTCTGTGTTTTTAGTGGAGAATGAGAATGTTTATTTAGATACATCAATAAGGTGACTATTGAAAACTCACTCACATTCTATGTTATGGGTGAAGGAAAAAGGATAGGTACTTCCCCTTGCACTCCTCCTCAACACTCACACCTAAGGACAACAACAATTAGGACAGAAACTATCATTTCTCAATTAAATAATATTTGTGGATCATGTCATTCCCATATCTTTCACAGAATGTTGAGGCCCTGAAAAAAAATCACATTAGTTCTACTGGTGGCCTTTTAATAGTGTAAGCTTTTGAATGAGTTATTGAATGCTGCCTCTCAAAACCATCTTGTTCAACAGTCATCTCCAGGCACAGATTACTTCCCTGTTGATCTACGTACTCTAAATGCACACACTTTTAAATGCAGGCATATCTTTATTGTATCTGCTAATAATTTGGACTTCCCTTGATGATTTTTACGAGAGAAACTTTTAATTTTACCATACATCTTCTTGGGTTTCTTTTTTAATCTACTTTTTAAAAGTATCTTTATACTTTTGCATTCATAACTAATTCCCCATCCTATTTATATGATTTTACTAAAAAGTCTAATTCAAAATATAAGAATATAATAAAAATTATCCTAAGGTGATTTTCCCTTCCTTTGTTTGTCCATAACTATATATCTTACTTTTTCCTCATGGTTTCCTTTCTTGTTAAGATATAATTTTAACTATCTATGATGAATGTTTTAAAACAATGTTGTCATAGTAACGTCATATACATATATATATACATTTACATACATATATTCATATACATATATATATATATATATATAACCCCAAAAAAGTTGGTCTACATTCTTCTGAGTAACTACAAAAACAAATTTGAATGCATGCTGGACTTGACAGAAAACAATAGGTACTCAGACCAATTTTTTATTCTTTATGCTTCTCTAAATACAGTCTTTTAAGATAAGTTTTGCTCAGTGTACAAAATGCTTTTCCTTTTTTTCCATTAATGTTACGATTTTTTTTTTAATCACATACTCTTTGAAATTTCTCAGAAATTAGCATTTTGGTTAAGGTTATTGAGGTTAGATTGTTGATGTAATAACTAAAAATTTACTGGAGCCACTCATTGGCAGTGCAGCCTTTTGTCAGACTGGCCCACAGCCACACCACTGAGCTCTCAGACCCCTGAAAAGTGTGGCTTCAGTAAACTGCCTACTGAGAGTAGCTCCCGGCCTATCTCCCGAACTGTGCACAAGGGTTATTGAGGAGAGCAATTTTAATGGAATAAAAGTGTACTAGGAGCTGCAATTTAAATATATTTTGCCACTGCCGAGTTTTATGACACTTTTTAATTTATTACTTATGACATAAAAAGTGGTTAAAAGTGGCAGAAGCATTTAACAGCCACAAACTACTTAGGGAAGATGCTTTCTTTTTGTTTGTTTCTTGTAGAATTTTCTGGTTGTTATAGAATTAATGTTAACACTACCTTCATAGGCCAAATCAGCACCTCTCCTGAAAATTCTTCCAATAGCATTGATGTATACTAAACCAACTGATAGAGTTTTTCATGTCAGTAGCTGTGTTTTATTAATTCTGCAAGTTCTTTTGCTCTCTGGAAAGTCTAATATACTTAATAGTAGCTTTCAGCAGAGATTTATTGGTAGAGGCTCTCAGAAAAAAAAAAATGCAAAGAAGAAAAGGAGGAAAATGGAGGTTTGCCAGAGGAGAACCACTTGACTGAAGATAAGAAAAAAAAAAAAGGAATGAGCAAAGGCAATGTTGCTTATTCCCTGTCTTGCCTTGTTGATCACAGGCATTTTTTATAAAAATTATGTGTTTAGAAATGCAAGTAAATAATGTTTATTCATCAGTCTATGAAAAATAAGTAATTTGATAGAACGAAACCAGAATATTCAAGTAATACCTTCCGCCACTCACTAAGGCTTACAATTACCTGGTTTTGTCTGTCATTAAATGTTAGTGATGTAGATGAAGCTGGTTATCTGGTGTTCCTCAACAGTGCATGGAAAAAGAAGGAAATGGGGAAAACAAGGTCAGAGCATAAGGAATGTTTCATCTTTTAAATATTCATATGAAAAGTCCAATGTTTTCTTCATTTCTTTAAAGGAAACTTCAAATTTAATTTTAGATTATACTGTGATAATCCCTCTGCAGATGTATCATGTACAAAATAGCTACTAATTATGTATTTAAATCTCATTGACTTTAATGGAATTTAAGTATGACAATTATCAAGTTGTTGCCTAATGATTAGTTCTGGAAATGTCTATATACATATATATGCACTGGCTCTGGCTCTGTCCAAATTCCAGATATCCTGAGATATTCATAGTCTGTTCAAGAGACATATGGGGTTTCCATTTTTCAAAATTATTTTTGGATGATGATTTTAAGGAAGTTACTTAGAAACCAGTAGAAATCAAAACTTTCCAATTTGATCATACTTGTATTTTGTAAATCAATCATTATTTCAAAATGAAAAAGTAATTATATATGTTTATAGACCTCAACAAGATTATAGTTTAGTCAATATGTGAAAAAATTTTCTCATGACAAATGTAGCTTTGAATTAGTATAATGCAATGATACACTTTTTATCTAAATTTGAAGTTTTTGTTTAAGCTATCATTTACTCATGAATTGATTTCTTTCTAGGCTTGTCAGACTAGCCTTAGGGAATTTTAAGTTTGGAACAAATACTATCCAAGGACTGCTTAGTCTAATTGATTTGAGATGTAACGCAGGAACATGACCCTAAATCATGTGTGTTATAATTGCTTTTGTTTTCACTTGTACTGCTGTTTCATTCTGACATTACACTGAGCTCTCTTCCCAGTGGCAATAAAACTACTAAATCATCTGTTGTGACCTTCAATTCCATTAAAAAAAGCTTCCACTCACCTCAATCTCTAAATATAGGGTTTTTCATGACCCTGCAAGAAAATAAGACACTAAAATACAAGAATATTGTGCTCTTTTATAATTTCATACCCTTTTCTGCTTTCAAGGGAATAACAGACATTAGAAGAACATTCCCTTTTTTTTTGTTTGTTTTTTTTAAGAGTTGTGGCTAATTAGCTGTTTAAGATAGGATATTTTGTTTCTCTGCATGTGTTTAGTAACAATTTCACTAAGCTTCTTTATGAGGGTGATAAATAAAATATACCTGTATCTAAAATAAGACTGGATTTAGCAATAGTTATTGACTGATTTTTGTCAAAGTAACTGTGTTAGATTAGACAAACAATGACTAAATTGAGTGCCAGCTACAGAAAACTGATTGAGCATAACTACTATTACTATTACTATTGCTACCATTACTAGTAGCCTTTTGAAACAATTCAATTATGAACTAAATTAATCTTTTTCCTAGGCCTTCTACAGCTCCCCAGATAAAGAATTTTACAGGTTGGAGAACAAAGAATCCATAAAAGTGCTAAAAAAAACCCCTCTATGTATTTCTAGAGAAGCAAACTATCTCACACATGAAAATCTTACTGTAAAAAAAAGAGGAGTATAATCCTGTCTTGATGGGAGTCAATAGCAGAACACATACTGATTACAAGGCAAATAATTCACTCTAGCAGTCTGCATCAACTGCTATGTTTGATATATGTGCTTTTTTGTCGCAATTTATGTTAGATCACATTCTTTTCAGTTCCGGGAAAAGAAATGAGCCCACTTTGTAGAAAAAAACCAAAACAACAGAACAAACCTAACTAACAAAACAAAATAAAAACCTCAGCAAACAACCCTCTAGGTTTTACTATATGGTCTACCATAATTGCATGTGGCATCTTGTCTCACTACATTTTTACTGGTGAGATAATTATCATTTTAGAGCTTCAAAAGAATCAGGTGAACTGGTTTTCAATAAGTCATAAGACATTAGAAACATTCTAGAGTTGGAAGACAGCTAGTGTGGCGCTGTTTAAAAATGTTTACATATGCATCTTAGCTATTGGCTCACCAGAATACCGATCTTGGACAAAATAAGGAACACCTTTCAACTGAAAGGATGAACAAATAAATAAAGAATAGGAATGAAAATTATTTCAGTGAGTATAGTTTATGGAAAAAAAATATCCTTCAGGATTATTTTGGTAATATTTTTGATAAAGCTACTTTTTTTTTTTTGTACTTGTAATAGTTTTGATGTGATTCAGTTTCATTATCACAAGGTACTTGATCTGGTACACATCACACATATCTCAGCAAAAGATAGAATGGATTTTAAGATGACACTGCTTATGGGGATTAAAAATGACTAAATGACTTACCTCTTAATGTAAATGTAAAACTTAAATGAAGGCATGACACTTCAGAAGATCTTTATTATTTTTCTTAACCATTAATTAATTATTCTTAACAATGAAATGAAAGAAAATAATTCACACATTTTATTTGGAGATGACTCAGGTGTTCAGCAATAGGGAAAAATTATTATGTAATGCTCTGAGTGCTTTAGTAAGCCTTTTGCAGTGGAACACCGTTTCTCCCAATGCAATTGCAAGAAAGATAAATGAATTATAAGTTATATTTTCTGTACAGCTATATTTTCTGTACATATATGCTCTGAAAACAGCGGCTTAGAGAAGACTTGTGGCAATTAGGAAAATTAAGAAAACACAAGCAACTAGTCACATTATTATCCAATTTGTTGGTCCAATAGGAATAAAAATGTAACTCCGCAGGAGGAAAAAATCAGTACTTGTGTATACATACAACATGGGATTATTCCTTTTGGCTTTAAAATCTCGTATTCTAAACAGCAAGTAAAAATTAAAGATGCAAAGAAACAGTCATAGGGATTCTTGACAAGGTTTTTTTCCCCCCTGAAATCTCAACCCAGAGATTCTGATATACTTGCTTGTTAATAAAATTTCGCAGGTGGTTCAATGACAGTTTTCAAGCAGTTAAAGAATGTTAGCTGGAAAATGTTATTTTATCAGGCATAGAAAATTTAATTAGATTTGTTGTCAGGAAGCTGAAGCTAAACAAACTCAGGCTTTACATAAGGTAACAGTGGTACAAGAACTATCTTGAAAGTTGCAAAGTGAATAAATGCACAGTACAATTTCTTTTTAGTTTATGACTGAAATATCAATTCTTATTTCTCAGTTGATAGCTCTGAGTTACCAGAAAACTTCATATTTGGACAAGAAAACATATTTATCTCTTTTTTAGCTTTCGTATAATTTGATTTCCTACGAATAATTTTCCTCTAGTTAGCTCTTTGTTAACTTTCTTGTATAACTGGGCTCTCAAAACAAGATTACGTATGCTGCACTGACTCAAGTTTCCCAGGTTTCTAAGCATAGCTAATGATGGATACCTGTCCACTCAGAAAAACTCTGAAGTGCAACTGAAACTGCCCTCTCCAAGACATTAACATATATATTGTTAATCTGTATATTGCTTTAATTTAATGGACATAAATGACCAGTTTCAATCTATTCATCATTTAGCACCCCTTGCCTTTAGTTGTTTCCCAATAACAGAATCCTGAATTAAGCTCATGCAGAAACAGAATGTCATGGTGGATACAATGTAGGACAAGGCATACTGCAGACAGAATGAAATGGTGGCTACCAGTGTGAACTAAAGAACCTCAGACAGATTGTCAGGATAGTGTATTTTTGCACTTAGCATGAGAAAAATGGAAGGGATGATGAAGGAACAGGAAACACACTGGAAAATTGGAGGAGTAAAGCCTTTTTCCACCACAGCTCTAGGACAGGTTGAGGAATCAGATTCAAGGGTGTAGCATAACAAGCCTGCTGTTCATGTAGAATTGTATATGCATTGGATTTGTATGACCAGGTTTTTAGTACGGGGGGCTACAAGGGTGACTTCTGTAAGCAGCCACCAGAAGCTTCCTCCATGTCCAGCAGCACCAAATCCAGCTGGCTCCAAGACAGATGTGCCAGCTGGGTTCGGTCATTCTCACAGGACACTGAGACGCCCTTGGCCTGTCATCCATATTAAAGACAGAGGCAAAGAATGCATAACACACCTCTACCTTGCCCATGTCCCTGTTTGTGACATGACCATCCTCATCCTGCAATGAAATGATGCTATTTTTACACTGTCTTTTGCCATTAATATATTTGAAAAAATTATTTTTACTGTCCCCAGCATTTCTGTCCAGCTTCATCTCCAGTTGAATTTTGGCCCTATGAATTTTCTCCTCACAGTAGCAAGAAGCATCTTTGTATTCTTCCCACATAACTTGATCTTGCTTCCACTGCACATTTGTCTGAGACCTTGCTTCCACTGAATAAGAATTTTCGTTTTCCATCTTATTTCCTAAAGAAGAATCTTGTGCAGTCAAGCCAGCCTTCTGCCTCCTCTTCTTGATTTGCAGCATTTAGGAATTGCCTACTCCTGTGCCCTTAGGAGGTGATGTTTAAAAAGTGACCAGCACTAATGGATGCCAGAACCTGCAAAAAGATTTTATCCAGGGGACTTTACTTACTAGTTCCCTAAGCAGCCTGAAGTCTGCTCTCCTCCTGTCCAGAGTTGACATATTATATTGAAGTTAAAAAAAAATTAATATTGAACTCTTGTTCTCCATACTTATTCTCTTTTGTTCTCTGTATTGTAATGCAGTGGGTTATGGATGAAGTCCTTGTTTTCACAATACATACATTTCACGGGCTTCACAAACAACTATCTCTTCTTCAGGAGGAATTTATTTGCTACCATGTTGAAGAGTATTGCAAAAATGTTATGTCATACCTTAGCGCTTGAAAGCTTTAAGTACACAAAGTAATGTAATACACTGTAAAATGAATCTGGTGTTTAACTTGTTAAGAAGCAGTTTTCAGGAAAGTATCAATGCCACACAGGTAGCATGTAATTGTAACTATTACCTTTTTAGAGTAACATTGAAAATATATCAAATTTGTTGTTGCTATACATGTTTTATTTTTGTGTGGCTGAGTTGATAGCAAGTAAGACGAGAACAGCTTGATATAAATATATGGCTTATGTAAATCCACTTAACCAAATCTTGTCATAGCTATTTTTTTTGTTTCTTGATTACATTATTCAATATTTTTTCAAACAGTGAAATATATCAGTAACACATGGAATAAAAATTCATTGAAGAAAAAAAAAATTCAATTAATTCAGTTTCAAGATGAAACATCAGTTTGATAAAACAAGACATACAGTGATATTGTATGAGATTTAATGTGTACTTCATCCAGGTGACTGGTGCCCCCAGATCAGATTTTAAAATAGAAATCTGTCAGGAGCTCGTTGGATTGCTCTGCTTATTCTACATTTCATTCTTGGGACATAATTATATGTACTTATATACTTTATTTACTACTTTATCTACTTCATCTATTTTATCAACAATGTCCAGACCAAGTATTTGCAGCTATGTTGCTAACTTTAATTTCTAAAAGCTGTTGAAATTATATCTGTGAATTTTTCTCTTCACATAAATGTACAACCAACAAAGTTCTTTGACAGCTCCAAACTTTTTGGTGTAACATACTAGAATCAAACACCACACATAGTTATCTCCAAATGACTGTATGTGTTGTTTGAGCAGCTGGGATACCATCTATTGATAGAAAAATTTTCATTGTTTTCATCAGAGCTCCATTTATTTGAAGAGAAGCAGACCTGTAACCACTTGTTATCAAATAATCTTCCTCTATTTTTTTTTCTTTTTGACTTTGTTTTAGATGAGAAGACAAGAAAAACACAAAATCTATTTTTCTCACAGCAATTCTACCTTCTAGTAGTTCTTTAGTGTTACAGCAAAATGACTCTGTCAGAAAACTTCTGTTTACCTTTGGGTTGCCAATACACCCAGGTAAATTTTGAAACAAATTTCTTTTTTACTGAAAAAAATAAAATACTAGCTTGGTTCTGCAACATATCGTTCATGTTTCTTTGCATTATCCAAGTATTGCATATAATTTTTATTTTAATGATGATCTATAAGTAGAATTGAAAAACAATAATAACATGGTTTCTCATTCAAAATAATTGCATTTTAAAGGCTATTCTAACTGCTTAAGAGGAATTGAAGTAAGAAGTCACCTAATGACAAATAAAGCAAATAGCAAGAAAACATAAAAATATTATTATTGAATTTTAATTCCTTGTTACTACTTGCCTGTGTTTGGAAATATGATTTTTCCCCACCTGAAATTGTTTGCAGAACTTCACATAGATTGGAGAATTCTAATTTTCAGCATTAGGCAGATTTTGTAATACCCATAACAAGGAGGTTGGACTGGAGGACCTCTAAAGGCTACTTCCAACCCAATTTATTCTATTATTTTGCAATACTATTATTCTACTGTAAAGGTCCAAGGTATAAGTTAAAATCTCTGAAGAGACAATTTTCTTGCAAATCACTCAAAAACACCTACCTATAGAAACAAACATACATATATCCATATACTTGTTCACTAGGAACAACATAACTGCAGGTATATGCTAAAGAAAAAAGGAGCAAAACAAATAAAAAACCAAAAACACAGAAAATGCTGACTAGTGTAGACTTGCTACAAGACATTTTATGATACCAAGACTTTATTATATTAATTTTATACTATATAAAGAATTTCTAATACATGTAACATAGGATTACTTTTAGTTTCTTTGTGTCTTCTATAAAATGGAGTTTGAAAAACTTTCCCCCTTACTATGAAGAAATCAGATAATTTATACTGCCAGTAATAACCATAATTACTGGATATGCCATTTAATTCCTAAGAAGCATAGCATAAAACAATTGCATACTGTTGCATTTATATTTAATTAACCATGGAAGACATAAAGCCTTCTACCTTGATTTGTGATTATATGCTACTTGGCTATTTTATTATCTCCACAGTGCAAACAACTTCAGCTTGGATATCCTCAAGATTCATCATTCAAGGTTTCTTATTCTGACATAATGAAAGATTTTTCTTTCCCAATTTTTTCAAACAAATACTTATATAGAAGTGGGAATTGGGTACACCAACCATAAGTCCAACCTGGCCATCATTTTCTGAAGCAATGTGGAATCATATTTTTGGCAAAAAAAACCAAAGGACAGTGATTGGACAAAAAAAAAAATCATTTTACTTAACTACTGAACAAAAAAAAATGTTAAATAGTTAATTTCAAAACCAGATGAAAACAGGACTTTTTGCTCTGAAGGAAGGAGAAAAATTGAGATTTTAGACTCTCCATGGTGAAGAATATAATATGAAAAAATTAATTGACCCCTGAGGAAATTAAACTAAAGATGATATGCCATACTTTATTGATTATGTGGTGGAAGTGTGTTCCTATACACTGGAACTAATTTAATGTCCAGGATGTCAGAATGAATGAGAGCATGTAATTCTTGATAATTGTTAATAAAATTGACCTGACACTTAAAATTGATCCTGCATGTCCCTCACTTACCTGAACATTCAGATCAATTTTTGAGACATTAGTTTTTTAAGTCCCTACTCACAATTAATGGCATATATGAACTTTCACTGAATTAGAAAGCTGGGTTAAAAAAATAAAAAAAAAAAAAAAAAAAGGCCATTTTGGTTTTCCTAGAAATACATAAATGTTTCCAGATTCAGCACTGACAGCATGTGATATGCGCCAAAATGTTGCATAAATAAATCCTTCATTGACACTGCATCTGCATACATACAGAAATTTTAATAACTAAAGACTACTATTATTTTTCTATATCTCTGTGAAGGGATATAGGGGAAAGTAAAGCATGCATAAAGTTTTTTTAATTGCTCTTTTGTCTTTCTTTCTAAGGAAAAAATAATTATTTAAATGAGGCTTCCTTCTTGACAGAAGTCAGAGTTTTCCTTTTAAATGTATAATATTTTACCTGCATTTATACTATTCAGTGAATCAAACGGAAAGCAAGACTATAATTTTGTAACTATATATCCCTTCAGAGATGCACCTGTGAAAGGTCACACCTTCCTTACTGTCTTTCAGAAATGTGATGTGAGAAAAAAAAAATCCACCAAAGACCATGAGGAGTGGGAGACTAACTATTAAGACTAATCTAGATCTTATAAATTGAGGCAGTAATTTAAGACATGAGATTAATTATCTTCTGAAGACTTGGATTAGACAGCAACTACATCAACAAATTCAGTAAAAATTTCCCAAAGAAAGTTGGAATTATTTTTCCTATTACTATTTCTTTCTGTTTTCTGTGAATCTTGCCTGGGAAACATACTTTTTGTGTTGATATATGTATGTTCTTTTTCTGTAACGATATTTTAACTTTTCAAATATTTTGAACAAGGTTGTTTTTTATAATTTGACTGGCATCTATTTGGTCTATCTAAAACTATGTTTTCTTATATTTATAAAGTTAATAACAAAAAAAATCTTTTTCAACTGTATTTAGAAGGAGACATATATAGAATAATGCCAGTGGGGTTGGTGTCTTATTTTTAAAGAAGGACACTTTTATTTTAAATAAAGATTTGCATTTGACTGACCAGATATTTGTTAAATAAGATAATACCAAGAATATGAATTGCAAGTGAACAATTCTGAATATCAGAGACAACTACTTATGTATTTCATTGATTTCCTAAATTTGCAGTAGTTTTAGTCAGCTGCAGTCTTCAAATTCCTGGAATCTCATTGCATGGCTGAAGTCAAGAAGGAGACTTGTAGGAGAACTGAAAATAATGTGCTGCAAAAGGGACAGCAAGCACTAATGAACAACAGATTCCTAAGTTTCTGGTGTTAAATGCAACTGATTTATTTTCAGTAATGGTCAGCAGTGAGAATCTGATATATCCTAAAAATCACTGTGCATTAAAAGGTAGCAAAGGCAAGGAATGCAATTGCAGCTCCTTACAGCAATAAAGACTGCTATAAAAATATTATTTCAGATTATTGCTGGCATGGCACTTCCTCATGGATAATTAAGGATACAAATTATTTACATATCTCTATTGACATTTTTTGTTATAATGACACATTATACAAGCACAAATTGGCCAGACATGTGAGAAGCTACTCACAGGAACTAGAGTATTTTTAATAAAAATTAATGTTTCATTAAAATTGCTTTTAAATTTTTTAATACACTGAAATTATTGTAAGCTTGTAAATGTTGTCATGGTCACATTAAACAAACACAGTAAACACTTTAAACAGTATTTAAAGCAGGCACTTAAATTATATGTTGTTCAGAAGAACATACACAAAAAAGTCTGCATGCAAGACTTAAAGATGCATGAAAAACACATCCTTTCCTTATAAAAGTGGTAAAAAAGGGAGACCATAAAATCCTTGCAGTAGGGGAAAAGCGAGGAGTTGCTCAGTTAGGATAAAGGAAATATTATTTTTCTAATGTCATAGCATTTAACCAAATATCAAGATGTTATATCTACAAATATGGGAATAAAAATATTAATACAATTCTTTTTACATCTGTTAATATAACTGGCAGATTTCTTGTTTCTGGCTTAATATGGATGACTCTTTCAAATATATGCACCTAAGTATATTTATATGTGCATGTATACATACATGTTTACATAAGGAAAGGGAGAGAGTGACTGAGTAGATTCTGTTGACATAGCTTGACTATACGACCATGATGCCTTATTTTGTACAAGAAAATTTTAGAAATCCATTCACAAAACCAAAAAAATAAAAGGATAGATCTATTTTCAAAATATGTTCAAAACATTACTTCTTGAGAATTAGGATAAGAGATCATATAAGCTTTCACAGGCTCTGCAAGTCAGAGTTAGTTAGTGCAGTACCCTGTACAAAGCAGCCTTGCAGACAAGTATTTTGAGGTACTGGTAAGTGAAAAACTGTACATTGAGCAGGTAATATGCACATGCAGCCCAGAAAGTCAACTCTATCCTGGGCTGTGTCAAAAGCAGCCTGACCAGCTAGGTCCAGGGGGCTGATCCTGTCCATCTACGTTACTCTTGTGAGACCCCACCTGGACTGCTATATCCAGTTTTGCAATTTCCAGTACAAGAAAGGCATGAACTTGTTAGAGGAAGTCATGCAAATGCTCAGAGGACCAAAATATTGTTCCCCGAAGAGCTCTTGAGAGAGCTGAACAGAAGAGCTCACTGGGTGGGGGCCTACAGAGATCACCCTGTCCAAATGGCTGACCAAGTTAGGGTGTCCAAAAGTTAAAGCATATTATTAAAGGAATTGTCCAAATGTCTCTTAAACACTGATTAACTTGGGCCATCGACCATCTTCCTAGGAAGCCTGTTCCAGGATTTGACCAGACTTGCAGTAAAGAAATGGTTCCTGATGTTCAGTTCAAAACTCTCCTCATGAATCTTTGGTTTATTCTCATGTGTCCTGCCACTTGATCTCAACACCTTTCTCTCAAAATCCCCAGGAAGCTGTAGAGAGCAATGAAGTCACTCCAGCCTCATTTTCTTCAAACTAATTAGCCCAAAGTTAGCTGCTCCTCATGGGACATTCCTTCTAGCTCTTCCACTAGCTTTTTTTCCCTTCTCTGGATGCACCTTCACATCCTTCTCAACACTGTGGAGCCCAGAACTGCACGCAATCAGGCCACAGCAACACTGAATACAGTACGATAATAATAATAATTTTTGATCAGCTGTGTTTGGTGCACCCGAGGATGCACCAAACTTGGCAGTCCAGGCTCCCTGCTGGCTCCTGCTGAGCCTGCTGTTGACCAGAATCCCCAGATCCTTTTCTGCAGTGTCTCAGTACTTAAGAAAGATGTACTTTCTGCAGTGTCTCAGTATTTATTAGAAAGATGGAGTGGCACTTCTATTTACCAAAGTCTGTAGAGACAGGAGAAGGGGAAACAATTTTGAGCTGAGAGTAGATTTATATTGAATATAAGGAAGAAATTTCCCTATTCCTTGAAGTGTTCAAAATTATATTGGACAGTCATGCAGTATAAATGTCTCTGCCCATAGCAAGGTTTTGGTATTGGCAGGGGCTACATGGGGTGCTTTCTGACAGAAGCTGACAGAAGCTTCTTCCATGTGCAGGACAGACAATTCCAGCCAGCTCCAAGACAAATGTGCTGCTGGCCAAGACAGGGCCAATCAGAAATAGTGGTAACACTTCTGTGATAACATATTTAATTCAGAAGAGAAAAAAAAAAAAGTTATTGACTAGAGGGATTTCCCAGGCATATGGCATTTTGCTCAACACATAGAGCTAGGGGATGGAGGGGGAAAGGAAAGGGGGCCTTTTGAGTGATGGCATTTGTCTTCCCAAGTGACCACTGTGTGATGGAGCCCAGCTTTCTTGGCGATGGCTGAACATCTGCCTGCTCATGGGAAGCTATGAAAGAATTCCCTGTTTTGCTTTGCTAGTGTGTGCTTTTGCAGCTTTCATTTCTTAATCTGTCTTTAACTCAACTCATGAGTTTTCTCACTTTTACCCCTCTGATTTTCTTCCGATCCCAGTGGCAGGCAGTGAGCAAATGGCTATGTGGGGCTTAGCTGTCAGCATGGTTAAACCACAGCAGTGTGTCAGATGAATCAAATTTTATAAAGGATCTCTTGCCACCCCCTTCCAAGAAAACACGTGAGGATTTGAGGAACATAAGGGATAATGGAATTATCAGTGACGGAATTGGGAAGGATATGATAATTCCTATTATCCAAAGTTATTTATTTTTCATGCTATTACTGTAAGTAAAAAACACTAGGAAAAGCATTACTGGAATTCAAACATGAAGCAAGAAACATGACTAAACCAGTGGCTCTAGACTAGGAAGTGAATTCTCATTAAATATATGAGAATTTTCTTGTCATAAATTTGCATTTAGAACTATTTAAAAACAATGGAAACATTCAAAATCATCAGGTTTTGTTAAAAGATGGATGGTTAACTTACTTGAGGTACAAGAAAAAGTTGAAGTTTGAACATCTGAGCTGTGATTGAAAACTTATGGTACGTATGTTGTAGTTCAATACCGTTGAATCATATTATTGTGATATCAGTACATTATGAAAGGTGCTAATCAGATAGAAGAAATAGAGAGTTTTGCAAGAAAACGGTTTGAAAGTTGGTGAAAGACAAAAGCTTTCTCTTAAGACTTAATATTTTAAGGAGTACATCTGTTACAACATTTTTCTATTTAGTTTAAAAAATATTTATACAATTTAGAAATATACTATTTAGATTTTTCTTTGAAGTAAAGGACATTTCTGAAACAGAAATTTATTAGAAGTCTTTTCATGTCTACATTGCACTACCAGGTAATTATAAATTAGTTATTATAATGAAATATGAAAATATTAATATACACAAAACTCTTACTTTTTTGAAATGTAGACTGACAGCATTTTGAAATATTCAATCCAAGATACTTTAAGTAGGGAAAGAAAAAGGATTAAACTAACATCATATAGCCAGAATAAATTTGAAACCATTAGACTTCAACCTCCTTGAAGTCTAATTCTTGGAAGCATGTTGAAAGACTAGTCATCCACATTTTGTCTGTTATATATAATAATGGGAAAGCCTAAGATAATACTTTGGAAACACTGTCAGTTTGGGTAAAAAGGAAAAAAAATGTTTAGATAGAAAGCAGTAGAACAGTAAAGAAGGACAAATCTAATATGAAAACACAATGAAACTGTGAAGGACTTTGAAGGTAGTAATGAGAAGCTACCTATAGAAATGAGAGACAAGTCAGAAATTTTGTGATAGCCAATCAAAATTTAGTCATCTTCATTTTAGAATGCCTGAAGTGCTGTTTTAGAGAAATATACTGAAAATTAGAAAATATCAGCATATAAGAAAACATTTTTGTTTTCTTTTTCTCTTATTAAGCTTTTTTTTTGATAGCTAAATGAAATTAAGAAATAGTTGTTAGTTTTTATATACTGCAGAGAACCTAAAATAGACAGAGACTCTATGATTTCCAGGCATATGATAAATAGAAAAAAAATGGGGAAAGTAATGGGCACTTCGGTCTCTCGAAAACTCACACTGAACTGACAGTGAACTATCCAGAAATGTCAGGCAGGGTGAGATGGATTATAGCCCAAGAGAAAAGATGTCAGGTAAAAGAGGAAAGAGAGCTTCAATACAGAGAAAAGGCAAAGATTTAGTCAATGGCTAAGATTCAAGATTCAAGCCATTCAAGATTTGAATGGCTGTAAAAATGGCAGAGAAGAGAATGGACAGGCAGTGTATTTTTTGTTTGTTTTTGTTAAAAGCCCAATTTAGAAATTGAGAGCATGTTTACCACAGGTAAACAAAAATTCAGGTAACTCTTCAAAAGGAACAAGAGTAACAACATTTTTAAAGGAGTCCTAAGAGCTGGAAAGAATTAAGAATTTGCAAGTTTTATTATCATTATGTTACTGTATTTGTATTTTAATTTTTTTTTCAATTATACCTTTCTAGAAAATCACAGAAACATGCTTCCATGAGGAAAGAATTGCTAAGACTGATATCTCATCTATCTTTCCTGCAATAAAACTGTTTTGGATTTACTTTTATGTAGTTAAAATTACATATCTCTACTAATATTTCCTACTAAGCAAGATTAATATTGTTGGTAGTAATAAGTTCTGTGATTTCTTTTTTTTTTTTTTTCAGGAAAAAGCAAGACTGTAAAATAAGTAAGAAGGGGAGAAAGAAGAATCAGGGGTTAACAGCTCTTGTTCTAAAATGGTGATTGATTTAAATGTGTATGGGACTATATTATAAGGTTATTTGAAATGAGTAAGAATCTTTGATCCCAGAAGGGCTTTGTAACCATCATTTACTATGTTCCCATATTTAAGAAAGCCTATTTTGACCAAGTAGAAGTTGAAGTAGAAAACAAAACAAAACAAGTACCAAAATACCCCATCCTTAACTCAGTAGAATGGAAGGAATGTAAAATTAATTTTTCATTACATGATCCTGTAAGAGCAATCCTTAAATTCTGGCAACACTTATTTAGTAACAATCCTTCCTCAGTGCCCAGTCACAGGAATAAATAAAAAATATAATTGCAGTTGTGTTGGTTTCAGCTGTGGTAGAGTTAATTTTTTTTCATAGTGGTTGGTATGAGGGTATGGTTTGGATTTGTGCTGAACACAGGGCTGATAATACAAAGATATTTTTGTTGTTGCTGTGCAGGGCTAACAGAGTCAAGGCCTTTACTGCCTCTTGTACAACCACACTGGGGAGGGAGTTGTTGGTGCATGGGAGGTTGGGAGGGGACACAACCAGGACAGGTGACCCCAGCTGACAAAAGGGATGTTCCAGACCATAGGATGTCATGATCCGTGTATAAAGTGGAGAGAAGAAGGAGGAAGTGAAGGATGTTTGGAGAGATAGCATTTGTCTTCCCAAATAACCATTACATGTGATGAGTCCCTCCTCTCCTGGAGATGGCTGAAATCCTGCCTGCCTGTGGGGAGCAGTGAATTAATTCTTGGTTTTCTTGGCTTGTGTGCATGGATTTTGCTTTCCCCAGTAAACTGTCTTTATCTCAGCCCATGGCTTTTCTAACTTTTGCCCTTCCAGTTCTCTCCCTGATCCTGCTGGTGGGGTAGTCAGCAAGCAGCTTTGTGGTGTTTACCAGCTGGGGTAAAACCGTGACATAGGTTAAAGCTATAAATGAAAATATGTGGTGTCTAGAAAGCAAATTAATGACGGGCTGAATGACTATTTTTCTCCTAATAATCTCAAAGGGGATAATTACCTGACCCATTACCTTTACAGAGAACTCTAACATGAAGGTGTTGAATAATTAAATCTACTTTCCTTGAATCTTTCTGGCTTATGAACAAAATGCATGATTTTGTTTCTGCTTTATAAAGCAAAAAACCAAATATATGTTCTCATCTCCAAGTAATGTTTATTCAATCACCACACACCTGTTTGAAACTTATTAATGACAGTACTTGGGCCTGATTCACATCTCACAGGTCATGAAAGATGAAATTCTATACACATGGAATCTAATACAGTAATTTCTGCACTGTCAAATTTCTGCAACTGATAAAAAATAAATTAAATCCAGTGATTCCCTGCAAAACTGGCACTCATTAAAAGTATCACCTCTATATGGGATCTTTTTGACCACTAAAGATGTATTACAGTTTTCATGTCATGATCACAGCAGAAACTTCTAGAAGGGATAGATTTTATATATATATATATATATATATATATATATATATATATATAATGCACTATTTTTCACAGTTGGTTCATCACTTACTTATAAGCCAATTTTAATTGACCTGGCGCTCCAAATGTACCCTCACTTACCTAGTAATATCTCATTATTTATCTTTGTTTAGGTGATAGCTCTGGGCTGGAATTTAATATCCAAATTTCAGAAATTCACTTCGTGAGCAGAATAAAGATTTCTTAGAGTGTATTAAAACCAAACCTATTATGTTGCTTTGTTCCAAATATATCCCCAGTCACTGATGCTATACATGTAAACTGTCAAGAACAGACAAAAAAGCCCCCATTTTAATGTCTTAATTGATAAATTAGCATATGATGAATATGATACCCCTCCAAGGTGTACAGCAATTTTGTTATGCAAATGATGAATTCAAGAAAGCATCAATAATCTTTTTGCTAATATCAGAGATTACAAATAAGAATGTTTTATCTGAAAGTTCTGCAGTAGCTTTTTTACTATTTCAAACAGCTTCTAGTTTCCCAGGAAATACTAGCATGGTTTCTTTACCACCACAGATTTTTCTTTATATGAGTAACTCATTCATTATTGATAAAGATTGATTTTGTCTGATTACCTTCTCTGTAGTTGATAAGAATCCTGCACAACTCACCTTCTATTTTTTGCTGTAGGTGAAAAACCAAAACTACTTTTTGCTGCTATGGTAACATTATTTTATAATAGCATTCCATTTCATCTTTTATACTAAATTTGCTCACAATGTAGGAGGAAGAAGAAAGGACAAAAACTGACATGAGAACAAGAAAGTGAGGATAACTTAAAAAAAAACCCAAAAGTATTCAAAATTAAGAATGGGTTCTTTGAAGTTTTCACTCAAGGGGGGAGAGGGGAAGAACACCATGTAAAATTCAATATTAATGTTTTATTTGACAATATTTACAGTAAAAATGAAAAGGGTCTTGTTAGACAGAAATTACATTCAGGGATCTAGCCATCAATATGAAACATGAGAATCAGTGATAAAACTAGTCAATAATGTAAAATAATGAGAAGTAAATAAACAAAATAACCATATTTGAAAAGTTCCAGTGAAAATAACAAGTTGTAAAAATATTCAGAGATCTTGTTTTGATTTTCTACATGCTATACTGTTTTAGTTACAAATTCTGTCAAAATAAGGTCATAGAGTCATAACAGTCAATAAAAAGGGTAATTCCTAGGTCTTTTTCAATTTATTTTAGAGGCATTTAATTCAATATATAGCGTGTACTTTACTTCACAAAAAAAACTGAGCTCAAATATATGCCTTAAATGTATGCTTCAATTACAGTTTCTCTTGATAACTAGCATGAAATAATGAAAGGAAAAATGGTTCGGAGTTCTTCATACTAGAATATGCAGAAAGAAACATTCCAGGGTTTTTGTTTGTTTGTTTGTTTGTTTTGGGTTTTTTTTTTGGGGTGTTTTTTTTTTGTTTTGTTTTTTTGTGTTTCTTTGGAAAAAATTTACTTGTGTAGCGGAAAAAAAAATTGAATTATCTTTACCAGTAAAACAACATTAACTTCCCCAATCTGGGATCAGATGGTGTAAAACCTATGAATTTCAAGAGCCTTCTATAATAAAACACTTGGTCCTGCATAAAGAGTAGATATGCCAGATCTGGCTCAATTTTTAATAGAGAATTTTGCCAACCAAACCACAGAGAGATGGTGACTGTTGTTTTCTTTAGGGAAGACAGTCCTCTTCCTGAAAAATGGGACTATGACAGCCACTGTTTGCAGTGGGGAGAAGAAAAAGTGGTGTTACTGTTAAGTTTATGGCATAGCAGATATTTTTCATTTGAAGAAAATAAATCAGTATCTTCTTCTGCAATCATTTCTTTAATGACTTTAATTACCCATTTGCTAATTCTAAGCAAAGGAACAATAAATGAAACACTTTCAAATGTGGATGCTCAACAATTTATGTTGAGAAAATGTTTTCTTTCATTTTGAAGAAAACTTATTGGTTGTAAAGTTGAGCAAACATTGGTTATTTCAGGCGAAATCACAGAAAATAGTTCTGGTCAAACCAAATGTACTTCCTATAACTTGAAAAAATGAAAATGTGCACACATACAAATCTTTACAAATCATATTTACACACACTGTCTTGATGCCATATATTACTGATGGAATGACGTGACATTTCTGATTCTTTTTCATAATGAAAGGGATGAAATTTTTTAGTTTTGCATTTTTCCTGCTTTTAAATTAATTATAGCTACAGCAAGAAAAATTCTAATTCAATTCTATATTTGGGTGTCAAACTGTTTCTATATTTCTGGAACATTTCCTTCAGCAGAAGTGTATTGAGGTGTTTATTAATTTTATTTTAACTGGACCTATTTTAGTCAAATTCAGTCTATATTTAAAAATATCTTCCATCCCTCCAAAAATGTATTTTTTCATATATGAGTATCTGAAAGAACAATCAGACAAATAAGAAAACACTTGGATCTAAGTACAAACACACAGTACTACCAGAACCTCCTTGTCACCTCCAGATGCATCCAAGGTTGATCTGTTTTTTTAGATTCTCAGAACAGTGTTACCAGGGAATTGCATGCAATATTTGGAGCATACACTACTTCAGGGCATGAATGTTCCAAAAATAAAAGCTGACACTATTGTAGTGTGCTTAAATGTGATTGACAAGAGCAGCGAAGTCAAAAAGAATAAGACAAAATTGTTATGACACTAGGCAAGCTGCTTAAACAATGACTGAGAAAGAGCTGTATTTGTATTCTGGGATTTTTTTCCCTATACATCCCAAAAATGGTGATTGTGAAATTTTAAGGCTCATAAATACAATTTTTCTTTTGTTTCCTGTTGCAGCCCGGAGTTTGGGTTTAGATTAGGGTTTTTAATTTATGTTAAAATAAGTCAAGTTCTGTAATCCCGCGTTTCCCCCGTGTTGTTTCCCCCCGCGGTTTCTGGCCCCATGTTGCCCGCTGCTGGATCCTTACCCCTGTGCCACTCCTGTAACCACCCTGCCGTCCGGCCCCGGGAAACCCCGTGCTGGCCACCCCGAGCCACACGGTCCAGCTCAGCCCAAGGCTCAGTGCCCGCCCCTGCGGGGTTCTCTGGTTGGTCGCTGTTGCTGGCGTCACCGCCACGGCAGCCGCCCCTATTGGCCGGCAGGCCGTGGATCCTCTTGCCCCGCCCCTCTATAAAGCCCTATCCCGCCGGCAGTCAGGCGCCATTTGCTCCCATGCGAGTGTCGGGACCAGTCGCGTCTTTCCATCGAACCGCGCCACGTGACCAATAAACCGTTCCTGCCAAGCACGGAGTAAATGGACAAATTCCTTACCTCTTTGCTGGGTCCCTAGCGCACGGTAACAGAGACTGGCCGGCCCACGCGCCCGAGACACGGAGCCGTGTCCGGGAACCCGCGGCAGCAAACCCCGGCAGCACGTGGAAGCTACGCCACAGCCGGGCTCCCAAGAGCTGCGTGCAGCCGGGGAGAGCGAAAACCCACGCCGCAGTTTCCCTGGATAAAAGCATTAATCCTATAAGATTTTAAGAAATCCATATTTCTTCAATAAGAGACACATATATAAAATTTTATCTTTCACAGAAAAGTGCATTACGTTTCTGTAACATTCATTAAGACAGAAGATTCAGGGTTTGATTCCTCTCCTTGTATTCTAGTGAATTCTTCATTGTTCCTAAGAAAAGGAGTGAACTATACAAGAGAGGGTTAAAAAAACCAAAATAAAGTCTCAACACTTTGTTGAGTTGTTTAGAATCAACTTGAATTGTCAGTTTCAATGACAAATACCTTCCTCAAGGAGAAAAGTTGGTGGGGTTTTGGGATGTTTTGGGGTTTTTTTCAGTTTTTTTTTTTTTTTTCTGTCTGGCCTAATATAGTTATTTACATTCTCTTATGCTCCTGAGTAGCTCCTTTGTGGTTTTTACTACACCTTGATGTATCTGTGCGCTGCGGTCACAGGGAAGATGTTCTCCAGCCAGCTCACTCCCCAAGACCCGTGTGCAGTTACAAGAGGGGCCACCCCCAGATCTTCACTGAGTTCTCCCAGCTGGCGGTGTGTACAGGGGCTCGCAGCTCCCTGCAGCAGATGGCTGTGGCGGGGGTAACACAGCAGCAGCACAATATGAGAAACCGAGGCAAAGGAATAGATAAGGATCACTTGTTTGAGTTCTAGGAAGTTTAATTTTTCCTCAGAGGATTCAGGGACAAATGACGATAACTGGGGACAAAAAAGCTGCTTTTAAGGAGAGGTGGGAATAAGGGAAGGACACAACCTTTTACCAATAGGAAGGCATTAGGGGAGGAGCACAGCTATCCATTAGAAGCCACCAAGAACAAGCCCTGCACCCCAGTCTTGCTTCGAGGAAGGGATGAAGGACAGGGAACATTCCAGAAGGGAACAAAAGAGATACAATGAGATTGACAGGTGGATTGACATACACTTGGTGGGAGAATCTTGCGGTAAACAACTGAGGACTGAATCATTAGGGAAGCCAAATGGGGTACATGGAATGAACCATTACAAATTTATAACAAGGAATATTTAAAACCTAATACAGAAGAACAAACTGCAAAACAACAGACTACCACACCTTGATGTATTAACATGCATTAAAATGTGCAAAAATTAGATCAGACTAAGACAATACAGATTTTCTTTTTACCATTGACCTGGATTCAGCTGGGATAAATTTCTTCTCAGTACCTGGTACAAAGCTGCGTTTTGGATTCAGAATGAGAAAAATGTTGCTAACACACTGATGGTTTGGTTTTTGTTAAGTAATGTTTATCCTCAGTCAAGGACTGGGGATTTTTGTGTGAGTGAGAGGTAGAATATATTAGATTTGTGTGGCCAGGTTTTGGGAGCAGTTCTACAGGAGTGGTGTCTGTGAGAAGCGGCCAGAAGATTTCCCTTAGTCTGACAGAACCAATGCCAGCTAGTTCCATGACAAATCCTTCACCATCCAAGGCCAAGCCAATCAGAGGTGGCAGAGGTACCTCTGCAGTAAAATATTGTCATGGTTTAAGAAACATATTTCTCAGTTTTATGCTCCCACTGAAACACTCCAAACCATGTGCCACTCTATCATTCTGCCTCCTGCTCACCCTCCTGCTGTAATGGGCTGAAGAGAAGAATTGGAGGCACAAAAGATAAAAATCAGTGGTTGAGATAAAAACAATATACTGAAAGCAGCAATGAAATAAGACCATGAACAGTAACAGAAACAATACTAATGACAGAGTGTACAAGAAAAAAGGTGGATGAGTCCATATGCTATTGCTTATCCCCCATGGAAAACCCCTGAGAGGGCCTGACTGCTGCACTACACGACCCAGAAGGGAGCTCTTTCCTCACCTCTGGAAAATGATGTAAGGTTGTATAGAAAAACCTCCAAGTCCTAGTTATGCCCCCTTCTGGCTACTACAACATTTAAGCCTGTCCTGGCTTTCAAGGAGAAAAGCAAAAGATACAGTGCAGAAGTAATTGTTCTCAGAGAAGAGCAAAGTGAGTGTTTGTCAGATGAACAGCTCCACAAACACCAAGGTCAGTGGAGAAGGAGGGCAAGGAGGGCAAGTGCCATAGCAGAGATTACCCTGCAGCCCATGGTGAAGCAGCAGTGCACCCACAGACCATGGAGGTCCACAGGGATGCAGAGATCTGCCTGCAGTGATACAGAAAACTCACACCCGAGCACATGGATGCCTGAAAGAAGGCTGTGATCCCATGGATAGCCTGTACTGGAGCAGGCTTCAGGTGGGGACCTGAAAACCCATGGAGAGAGAAGCCCATGCTGGAGCAGGTTTCTTGGTAGGACTTGTGATGCCCTGCAGGACCAATGCTGGAGCAGGTTGTTTTGGAAGGACTGCACCCTGTTGAAATGTGACTCAAGTTCAGTTTGTGAACTGTGGCTTGTGGAAAGAGCTCACATTGCAGAAATTCATGGAGAACTGTCTCCCATGGAAGGGGCCCCATGTTTGAGCAGAGGAAATACTCTTCTCCCTGGGCAGTGGCAGAAACAACTTGTGATGAACTCACCATGACCCCCATTCCCTGTCTCCCTACACTGTTGGAGGAGAGGAAGTAGAGACCAAGAAGGAGGAAGGGGTGTGGGGAAGGTGTTTTAGAGCTGCTCTGATTCAAAATGGTAATGAATTCAATTAAAGTCTGGTTTGCCCTTGATAGTAATCAGTTTGTGATTTCTCCCTGTCCTTATCTCAACTCATGAACCTTTCATTGCATTTTCTTTCCCTTATCCAGTTGTGGAGGTGTCATGGTTTGACCCTGGCACAGTGCCTGTGCCCCAATGAAAATACACCTTTCCCAAATGAGTGCTGTGAGATGCGATCAGGAACAGAGCAGAGCAGGCTCAAGCTTAAAAACAAAGGGAAAAAAATTATTAAGCTACTACTATGATAAAAGACACACACACTGAATCCAGAATGAAAACCTTTCAAAACATTCCTCCTCCCCCCATCCAATTTCCAACAAAGCACATTGAGACAAAACTTGGACCCTCAATCAAGTTACTACCATTCATATAATCAATTCTTAGTCCATCAGAGAGGAGTCTCTCTTGCACCATAGACCCCCAGGAAACACAATTACAACCTCCTGTGTTTCCATGTCACACATGGCACCACCCGGAGAAAATCTGTCATTGTGACACTCTCCTTTCCATGTCACAGTGCTGTCACCACCGTGCATGGACAGACTGCTCATAGGGCTCCTTTAAGGATGCTTTGCCAAGAACCAAAAGAAACAGTTTCTCATTTTCGGGACAACAGCCCCCCCCCGCCATTTTCTCCTCCCCTGGGGCCGAGGGTCTCAAGAACAGAAATCTTCTTCCTGAAGACAGAGGACACTGCAACACCCTCCTCATCACTGCAGCAGGTCACTCTCTTGGCTCCAACCATTGCATCCCACTAAAAATGCAGTCTCTATTGCAGGAGAGATTGGTTCAGTCTATGGCTATACAAGAAAAGTTCAGCCAAAAGCCACTCCATCATCTCCTCCCACCTAGGATTCTTTCCTCATCTTCTTCTGACATCTTGGGCCCCAGGCCATCTCTCTTCTCTTTCAGACCAAGAAGGATTAATATTTCACAAAGCTTTCATTATCCAAGAAGGGGTTAAAAGTCTCAGACTCCCAGGACAGCTGAAATCTAAGCCCAGAATTCCAACTCCCATGGCTGGGCACCTTCCCCCAACCTCTTCTCATTCTCCTCTGCCAGTGTACTGCCGGCACATGATATCAATTTCCAGGTGGCTCTGCCTCTCTCTCTCTCTCTCCCTCTGTGGGCGGGGAGCAAAGACATCTCAGTTTCTCTCCACCCTTCCATCTGCAGGGGCTGGCCCAGTTCCAGTCCCTTCACACCCTGGCCTACCTCTCCCAGGCAGCATAGCTTCCTTTCCCCCACCAGCCTGTGGCTGGGCGGGGGAGAGTCTGAACTGCATTCTGACCGGGACCAAAGAGAGAGTTTCCCCTGGGAGTTCTCTGCTTTTAACCTCCTATGTTCTCAGAGGTGTGTCCAATGTCTTCAGTGGTCGCTCCAAGTGTCAGTATCCAAACCTGACCACTGATTGGTTTGACCCCAACTTCCTGAGAAAATTCACATATGTGTCAAACCACGACAGGAGGGGAGTGATAAAGCAGCTTGGTGGTTACCTGGCATCCAGACAGGGTGAGACCACCATAACAGCATTTGTAGGACACTGGTAGTTGTGATTGTGGATTTTATAGAAAAATAGCAACCAAAAATCCACACTATATGTAGCAATTTACATGTGATCATTGCAGAAAGTGTTCATATTTACATATAAAAATAGGCACAGATTAATGTGCAGTAGAAAAAGTTTAGAGAAGATGAATGGAAAAGGAATTGAACTCCACTTTCTTACTTTAATTTAGTAAACTAAAACTTTCCATTAACATATCTCCTTCTTCATGTTTTCATAATTCATTTTCTCACATATTGCTAGTCCCAGAGCTGAAATGTCCATTTAAAACTTTCTGTTCATAATTTGATACTACCAGAGCAAGCAGCACCTGCTGATTCCCAGGGTACACCAATAAGTGCAGTCTGCAGGCTGAAACAGCTGGCACCACTATTTAACATGATCAGGATTTACACTTAAAATGTAATTGGTATTATATTATGTTTCAGTAAGTACTTTTCATCATGTGACCATCTGTTTCTGCAGTTGCAATTTTGTGCTTCCCTTGATAGTTGTCCTCAAAAAACAAAACAAAACAAAAACAAAAACAAAACAAAACAAAAAAAACAACTGAAGGTCATGCTGGATATTCTACAGTAAACCTCTTTACTCAACACTAAGGAACACAATTGCCTAACATGATTTATTCCTGATGGGCAGCTCAGCACTACACAGCCACTTGCTCACTTGCCCAGCGGGATAGGGAGGAAAATCCAAAGAGTAAAATTGGAAAAACTCAAGGGTGAAGCCAGTTCAACAAATTAACAAAAGCTGTGCATGCAAGCAAAACAAAACAAGGAATTTGTTCATCTCTTCTCATGGGCAAGCAGGAAAGCCATGTTCCATCAAGTGTAACTGTTACTTGGAAAAAAAAAACATCATCACTCCAAACATCCTTTCTTCCTCCTTCTTCCTCCAGCTTCAGTTTGTGTCACCTGTGACAGCTGTGATGACTGCGAAATCCTCCAGCATGCGCAGTGGTGGGGCACCATGAAAAGGAGGAAAGTCCTTGATGCCTTATAAGCACTAAATAATTAAATAATGAAGACATTCCTGTGCTATCAACACTGCTCTCTTGACAAATCTAAAACATTACAACATATTAGTTAAATGAAGAAAAGTAACTCCTCTATCCCAGCCAAAACCAGTAAACCTAAGAACAAACATTGGCCTCTTAAGTATTTCTAAGGGTACCATTAATACTTCACAAACAGGTCCAAGCAATATTAAGAAATTAAGTTGAAAACTGATATCTGAAACTTACCCATTCATAGTATCAGAAAATTACCAAAAAAAAAAAAAAAAAAAAACCCAGAACATTTGCCACAAAAGTGGAGAACATGAATATGAGTCCTCTTACAGACAGGATGTTTTCTGTTACTAGAAAGAACTACAGCCAGTTACCTATTGGTCAACAAGGGTAAAATTTGCTAATTGGCAGTACTAGCACTTCAGAAGAAAAAGTATTTTACTTTTTTTAAAGGTAAGTCATATGCACCAACTCTAAGAGTAGTATTGCAGAGTAAAAGAAGTTTTGGCTCAAACACTCTAAGGTTTGAAGGGGAGATCACAATTAACTCTTACTGGGTCTTAGAAACGCCAAAAAAATTCTGAAACTGAACAGAAATAAATTGAAAACCCAATATATGTGTAGCGTGCTAAGATCCCATTAATTGAAATATAACAAAACCATCATATTTTTAGCAATGTTCTTGGATATTTGCAAAAAAATATCTAAAATAATTCAATTTTTTAAAATATAAAGCAAAAAGGTAGTTTCCTGTACTGTTTCTATCACTTGTGGAGGACACCAAGCTGGGAGTGTGTGTTGACCTGTTGGTAGGTAGAAGGGCTCTGCAGAGAGACCTGGCACCGTTGGATGTCGGATGGATGGGCAGAGTCCAATAGGATGACGTTTAATCAGTCCAAGTGCCAAGTCCTGTATTTTGGCCACAATAACCCCTGCAGTGTTACAGGCTGGGGATGGTGTGGCTGGACAGTGCCCAGGCAGAAAGGGACCTGGGGATGCTGGTCAACAGCTGGCTGAACGTGAGCCAGCAGTGTGCCCTGATGGCCAAGAAGGCCAATGTCATCCTGGCCTGTGTCAGGAATAGTGTGGCCAGCAGGAGCAGGGAGGTCATTCGTTCCCTGTACTCGGCACTGGTGAGGCCACACCTTGAGTGCTGTGTCCAGTTCTGGCCCCTCAGTTTGGGAAGGACATTGAGATTCTTGAGCATGTCCAGAGGAGGGCAACGAGGCTGGTGAGGGGCTTGGAACACAAACCCTGTGAGGAATGACTGAGGGAGCTGGGGTTGCTTAGCCTGGAGAAAAGGAGACTCAGGGGTGACCTTATCACTCTCTACAACTTCCTGAAAGGTGGCTGTAGTCAGGTGGGGGTTGGTCTCTTTCTCCAGGCAGCAACTGACAGAACAAGAGGACACAGTCTTAAGCTGCTTCAAGGGAAATATAGGTTGGATATTAGGAAAAAGTATTTTATGGAAAGAGTGATAAAGTACTGGAATTGTCTGCCTGGGGAGGTGGTGGAGTCATCATCCCTGGATGTGTTTAAAAAATTACTGGATATGGCACTTGGTGCCATGTTTTAGTTGAGGTGTAAGGGTTTGGGTAGGACTTGATGATCTTGAAGATCTCTTCCAACCTAGTGATTCTGTGAAATTACTTCACACAAATACTTGAAATTATTGTATTAATCCTGTCAAAGAAAAAAAATGGTTATTCTGCTCTTCTGCAAGAAGGAAAAGAAAAAAGTTCTATCAGAGCATTGCAGTCCTGTTCAGAGTGAGATACTCTGAGAATGGCTAACCAAAGTCTTCTTGCCAGCTACAGACAATTTGTATTTTGAGGCAATTTTGGTGGTGTTGTGAACTGACATAGACATTCCATAGTGGCAATTTTGTGGTAGCTCTGGTCTTATCCCATGGACTGAATGTACTTTAGCAACTGAAGCATTAAATGGTACTTTTTGGTGCATTTTAAATTTGATTTCAGCCATGACGAGTGGAAGCAGTTGAGGGGTTTTCTTTGAAAGCACAATTCTGCACCAAAACAAAAAAAAAAAAAACAAATATATGTACATGAAAATACCTTTAGTGCTCCTCTTGTAAAGCCGGAAATTGATTATTTTTGCTGTATTTGAATTTTTAGTGTCTGTAGCAACATTTAGAATTTTGTGAGTCTGATTAAAGTTTACCTATAATAAAAATTGAAAAAATAATATATAATCAAAGTTTAGAAAAAGAAAATATCTTTTTACCGAATTGCTCTTTAAAACCCTATAAGAAGAAAATTGCTTCATTTTTAGTTTATTGAGGTTTTAAAAATTTACCTTCATAAGAAAACTTAGCTGAATCAAAGACTGATAGTTCAAAATGTGACAGAGCAGTATAATCATCATAGCACCTATTTTTTATGGTATGTTCTTTACACCACATTTTCAAAGCTTCCTGTGGTAACTACATTTGTTATTTGCACAGCGGACAGCTTGCCAGCTTTAATTATAATCCACATGCAATTACAAGTTAGTTGTTGAACAAACAGGAGAATCTCAGTGAATGTATAATCAAGTGTTTGGTTGTATTAAAAGTTGTTTGTTAGGGCTAGTAAGGGATTATTTTCTTTATTTCATTACTGTGGTGATAACGTTTCTATTTACCTACACCGAAATGTCTTTCATTGCCTTCTATAAAGGTCCTTCTGCCATTTTTTAGTTCTGCTGCAAATTCCTTAAAATGAAAAAGAAAATTTAAGCATTTAGATTGCTTTAACAAAGACCAAGGAAAAAAGAATGTGCAAATATATAAATAATCAAGTCCCCAAGCAACAAAATTCATGCATGATTTGTCGTACTATATAGACTCATGCAGCGCTTTATTTGAAATTTAGTCTTCATGACTGCAGAAAAGGGGATAAACAGAATCTCTTATTCAATGGCTCGGGATTCTCAGGTAGGGAAAATAAATATCTGCCCCAAGGTCATGTTCATTTGCTGAGAACTAGAAGAAATACTAATTTTCAAGTCTCCTCTTCCCAAAAGCTAGACTTTGGGGTTTTATACTGAGAAACAAAAGGATTTGTAGTATTTAGTTTCTCTCTTTCTGTACTAATATTTACTCCATAAAAAAGTCTCCTAAAATTCTGCAACTTCTAGACTAGCAGAAATAATCCCTTGAAGATTAAAAAATACATTAGAAGAGTTGCCTGATAGATCTAAATTAGCTCATGAAACCTAAGTGGATGAATATCCAAAAAAAATTGCAAGTGTATATAGAATGACTCATAGAATATCAAGGGGTTGGAACAGACCTTAAAGATTGTCTAGTTCCAACCCGCTTTGTAATAGTGGGATTTTGAAGTTTATGTTTAAGAAATTGTTTAAAATAATTGTAATGGTTTGTCCTTATTCACCCCTGTTCAGTTTTCCTAATAGTCTCTCCCCAAAGTTGTTTTCCACCTGCTTTCCTGCCTTTCACCATGTCAATACTGGGGTATACGTACCTTATTTCCAGACCCTTCCCTGTCTATATTCCAAATGCTGCCCCTGCAGCTTGTCTGTCATTATTTGTTACATGCATTTATCTGGAAGCTTCCCTGTCAGTTATGATAATCTCCTTCACTCATTGGCACATTATGTATGCACTTTCCCCTTCCCCTTTCCTACTGGTTTTATGTTTACACATATCCACTTCATACTCCTCCTATCTAGCCCTTGATTTGTTGTTAGGCTACCCCACCTTGGGGGCAACCCCCCCCCCTTAAAAGCCACCGTTTCTTCCTACTTTGCGCCTTTTGCCTTGCCTTTACTTTGAGTTGTTACCACTGCCCTCCTGCATGGGGAAAAATAAAGGTTGCTCGGAGATGCAAGCAAAGGATCCTTCCCTCATCCTTTGCCTTGGTCCCTTGACATGGGTCCACTAGTTTCGGCCGCTTCTGTCGGTTAAGGAACTGCAGCCAACGGCCAAACCGCTACCCTTTGCCTGCCGGTGGCTGAGGTGGGGAGCGGCCGCTTGTGGCACGCGCTTCGGGGAAAGTGGAATTGGGGCTCGCTCGCAGACAGCGTCGCTCCCTTCTCCTGCGACCAGGGTGCGGTGTCACCCCCTCCTATAGGCAGAGACCACTAGACCAGGTTGCTCAAGGCGTTATCCAACCTGGCCTTTAACACTGCTAGGGGAACTCACAACCTCCCTGAGCAACCTCTTCCAGTCTCTCATCATCCTCACAACAAAGACTTTCTTCCAAATATTTAATCTAAATTTCCCTCTTTCAGTTTATACCATTACTCCTTGTAGTGACACTACAGTTCCTGGTGAAGAGTCCCTCTCTGGCTTCCCTACAGATCTCCTTCAGATACTGGAAGGTGCTATGAGGTTTCCACACAACATTCTCTTTTCCAGGCTGAAGCACCCACCTTTCTTAGCCTGTCTTCATAGGGGAGGGCTTTCAGTGCACTTGTAAACTTCATGGCCCTACTGTGGACTTGCTCCAGTATTAAAATTAATTATATCAATGTGTGATAAGCAAACCTGGTTGTAAGCAGTCAGGCATCCCTGACTTATTTCACTTCTATGATGCTGTCTTGCCTTTGCAATGCTTATGAAGAATCATTTTCTTTGCTTGTTACGAGTTGTACGCACATTCATTACAATGGAATGGAACCCTGGGCACAGCATTACTCCGTCCTAGGAGAAGAATCCAGTGTTTTGGGTTGTGAAGTTTGATCAAATTATTAGGAAGGTATGTACAATTTGAGAAACAACTCCTGATCCATAAAGAACAAAATTATTTTCTAGTACTGTCAGTAATTTTACAGGTTTTCCACAATGGACTTATAAGTGACTTGCAGTGGACTAACATGTGATTTTAAATGTACTTCATGTTTTACATACACACTGTGAATTTTAATTCTTCACTGAATTTTTGAATTTGTAACAAGTATATTCTTGGTTTTACACAGAGCTGCAGTAGAAAAACCTAGTCTACACTGAGTTAAAGGCAGCTTACCTACCATGTAACATGATAGTTTGGCTATAAAACATGCAAAGAAAAATGAGTGTCAGTCAGATTTAAGGCAACTAATTCAGGCAGGAATATTATGAATTAATCACTTGTGATGTACACTATTTACTGGCTCCAGAGAGATGTATGCATGCTTTGGTAAAGGGGATGAAGTCCCTACTTTTTACTGTCTGCTGGAGGTAGGAGTGAGCTTACGGTACTGTGAACTGCTCTCCTGTCAAGAGGTTGGGATGTTAAACTGTAAAAGTCTTCCTGAGGTTCTTGCTGTAGTCCTCTTCTTTCATGGGCAAGCATATTATACAATGCAATTTATAAACTAAGCAAGCTTCTTAACAACAGTTGAAGAAATCTCCATCCATTAGAAAACTTCCATAACTACTCTGATAGGTATTTAATTTCTATTCTTTTTACTCATGGCAAATTGATACCCATTTATTCTTTTTACTTTTGGTTTAAATAGCTCACATATCTTCCTAGTGTTTATATTTTCTGCTTTTCCAGACCCACACCCCAACCCCCATATATTTAGATTGAACAGTCATGTAAGAATTTGATTGGACCTTAATTTTCCCGGTTTAATGAGCCAAAGCTTTTATTTCTTCCATCAAGATAAATCTCCATTATCCTTATTATTTTGTAAACCTTCTGTGCACTGATTCCAGTCAAAATGTAGCGCTCTGAATACAGGCGACCTTGGAAATCTTTCCCTTTTTTGGAATGTTAGCTGCAAGTCGTCACTGAATCATTGACTGAATCATATTGTCTATTAATTATAGCCTTCATTCCTTTATCCAGGTATTTCATTAATAACTCTCTCTTTAATTTTTTTTCCTCCTTTTTCCCCCCAGTTAATCTGAAATCTTTTGCAAATCATCACTTAGTCTTGACCAAGGTCTAACCACATTTTCCAAAACTACTTTTTTTTTGTTCAGCTTCTCTGTTACAGTTTTGATATTTACCTAGACAATGTCTAAATATGTATCACATTTTATCTTAGTAACTATTTGATCAATGAATATGACACAACACTGTGGAATAACTGGGCTTTACTATTTATTAACAGCCTTTGTCCTTTAATATATATTTTTGAAACTGCAAATCTCCCCTGAAGATAATTTCTGATATCATGTGTTCCTCTAGTAAATTCATACCAAAACTTGACCTATGGAAATATATAAAAGCTTTTAATTCCTTAGGCTTCATCTGAACAAGGACAGTGTTGGAGCTTTAAGCAAGGCAAACAAAGTAAAATTTTATCAACGATCTTGTATTTCTTCAACTCAACATGCACAAGACTGATTTCGCTGTAGAAAAGAGTTCAGTGACAGAGCTAAGCCAAACTGTGCAATTTTTTTTTCAGATTTCTTTATCATTAATGAGGAACTGGACTGTGAAGAATGCAGTGAGGTAGAGGAACTTCTAAATACTTTTGCTTGTTAGTTATTATTCTCCACATCTTCATCTTACTGAGGATAGATCACTAATATTCATCAGTACAAAACATTTATTTCAGTCCAGTACTGGGTTTATATGATGAAGTTTGGTAGTGGGAGGCTGAATGTGTGTCCTGTGTGAGAAGAGACTATGAGCTACCCCTGTGTGGGGCACAGACCACTTCAGCTGGCTCCAAAACAGAGCCACCACTGGCCAAAGCTGATCCCACCAGCAGTGCTGATGGCACAATTCTGATAACATATCTAAGAAAGGGTAAAAAATCATGTGTGGTAGCTCTGCAAGAAAATACAAAAGCATGCAAGAAATAGCCCAGTGGAAACTTGGATCAGTGAAGGAGGGGAGGAGGTGCTCTAGGCATGACAGCAAACATTCCCCTCAAGCTCAAGAAGACGACCATGGTGAAGCAGGTTGTTTTTCTGTGGTCCATGAAGGATCACACCAGAACAGACTTCCATAAGGCAGCTCATGGAAAGACTGTTGCAAGGGCAAGTTTTCCATCAGAAACTGAGGCCCATGGGGTACCTACAGTGGATAAATCTGTTCCTGAAGGACTGTACACTTTGGAATGGACTCTTTCTGCAGAAATTCCTGCAGAGCTACATCCCATAGAAAGTACCTACATCAGAGAACTTCATGTGTCCTGTGGAGAAGAGATCAGTGTGAGGCAGCAGGTGTGGCAGTGGTGATGTGTTATGACCTGGGAGAAAAACATTTCTCCATCCCTCTAAATGACATGGAGTTTGCAAATCCATCACAAAAGACAATGCTGCTTTTAAAATCTTCCATTTTTAAATAAACAAATCGTTCTTTCAAGAATGAAAACTGGAGCCCTTATTATCTGCACCTCTAGATCTGCCCCATCCTGTCTCAGTTTATATGTATGTAGCTGCCAGTGCTTATCACTCTATTTTCATAAAAATCTGTCAACACTGTTTTATGTGTCATTGGTGTATAATTTGCACTACATATGTATAGCTGGGCATTCTAGAAGTGAGTTAGTTTCATAGTTTATTATGATATACAAGTCATAGAATGCACAAATCACATTAATGCATAGGACATCATATTTAAACAAATAAGTTCAGTCATGACATGGCTTCAATTTATTCATCCATATTATGACTTTCCATAACTTCTCGTTCTGCCACAAGGTAATTAGATCAATCCAGTGATGTGAAGCAAATGTCCTGTACCTGAAGCACAAATGCTTTGATCAAAATTGTTATCTCACGCTCTCTCTTGAGATCCACATTGGGTGCCAATTAGACATGCTGGTTTTAAGAGCAGAAGGAAATTAAACTCCAAATAGGCCACTACCCTTCCCTCTCACCTTCTGATAAGAGAGGAACAAAACCACACATCATTAAACTTCATCCCCTTCTCTGTAACCCAGACATTTGTGTATACTATTTCACTATTATCTAGACAAAAACTCTATTTTACTGGATAGTGAACACATATTCTTCATTCAACAAGACCATGACCACAATAGATTTGCTAACTAAAATTTCTTGACAAAAAGTGAGCATGTAGATCTGTAATAATGTTCTGGGTTTTTTTTATCTGAATCAAAATAATTCTGTATACTATAGTTTGTGAGATACATCTTTAACATAATGGAAGAAATAAAGATCACACATGTTGGTATAATGCTTCAGACTATATATTCAATATTTTTAAAAAATTGGGAAAAAACACTCTACCTTTTATTTCTTTTTAGCAAGTTTCTTTGTCGTTTAGAAGGCTGATGTATATTTAGGAGAGGCTTCCTAATCCAGCAACAGAAAGTGTTTAATTACAGGGAAATGAGATACCAACATCTATGCAGGAGACACCTAATTCAATTTGGATTCCTTTAGAAAGCTAGCCACAAAACATGGAGTTTAGATTGTAAACACAGTCTCTGATTTATTAAAGAAATATGGATATTGATCTACCACCAATATCCAACTGTGACGGACAAAAACTCTCTTAACAGTTTTAAAGTTAGAAAGTGTATGTTTATTGCGACGCCGGACATGTATGTTTATTGCGACGTGCGGGATAGCTCCCAAATACACACTGTGCCTTTCAAATAATTACAGAGTCCTTTTATCCACACAAGAATTGAATATCCAAAATACAAATACATATTCATCATTTTGGTACATCCCATTCCTCGCTTCGTATGCTAATCATTTCAAAAGCTATTAAGCATGCGTAGTTTGTTCCTTGAAATGGGTCGGTGGTCCCTTTCATGAGGAGGGGTCCCAAAATGAGGAAGTAAATGAAGTCTTCCTCATTTTGACCTTTCTACCTTTTCAATGCAAATATGACAAATGAACCTTGGTAGAACTCCCATTCCTTGTCTTCAATTGGTTTCAGAACAGAGGAGGCCCACAATTGTCTTATGTTCCTAAAAGCTATTTGTCAGTTTCTATATTCTTCATTATAAACCCAGCTAACTAAACATTGTGTTGACAAGCAATCAACTATTAGTTAACTACTCTTAACTTCATCAAGGCCTACTTACAAAATCCCTTTATTTTAATTAACTCTAGTAGAGCTTATCTCTAACTAAAATCTTAGCTCCTCTAAAATCTCTTAAAGTTTATGTTTCATCTCAATTGGCAAAATTGAGAAATATGGCTTGACTGTGCTGAGAATAATATGTTAAAGCCAGTCCCATAGTCTCCTGCAGTAACTTGTCAAACTTAAGTATACAGAATTCTAATTACAAAAAGAGTAAATTTCCTTCTAGGTTCCATTATACCCAGCCATTATATTGGTTTATATGTGAAGTACACACAGTATATGCCACCAGTACAAAATACATTCAAATCTCAGGAAGCTAAATATGCATTGAAACTTGGATAAAGATGATCAAAACCTTATGACTCAAACATGGTTTCCAGAAGTGCTCAGCATCTAGACTGAGCTGGGCAAAACAGTATTTGCAAAATGGCCTCACATTTTATCTTCTTGCTTTTTAAGAATCCTTAAAGTAAAACATTATTCATTTCCCTGACCAGCAATTAGCTTAGGAAATCATCTTCATATGATTATTACAATTTGCTGCAAAGCATAAGATGAATCTGACCTTATTTTTAAATTTTTTTCCTTGTACTCATTTTGTTTGTCCTACTGTTCTCAGTCAATGGCAAGTTGCTTACATGATTTTTAGTATCCTGTCTGTTTCGCTGAATTAGGATTTCAGTAAAAAAAGCTATCAGCCTATGGGAAGAAAAACCAATCTAGCTAAAGTCTAGTGTTTATCAATATTCAGAAACCCTGGGCAGCCTGTCAGATATATTACTTCAGATTTAATTCAGTTAGAGAATAATAATGTGTGACTTAAAATTAAAATGTGCTATTCAGCAAATGTCAGAGTTTGTCAAAAGTTCTTATCTCTATAAAAGACAATGGACTCTGTGTCTTTGTGGATGTATTTTAAGCCTTAGAGAATGTATAGCCATCTTCAGGACATTTCAGATTTGAAAATATGACTAAAAGATAAAACAGACACCTTGATTTGAATGAAATAAAGCATCACCTGGGTCTCTCTACCATTCACAGGGAATTGAGATCTTTATCATGCCCTGAACATCTTAACTTTTAGAAATTTGTGATGGAGTAAAATTTTACCCATATTTACTGTGGGTCATTAAAAACAATTCACCTTGCTTGCCAAAAGTACAAATTGAGAAGAATGAATTTTTTTGGTGGTGAACTACCCTATCAAAAGTGAAAGAAAAATCAGTTCAGATTTGCACTGAAAAGACAGTCTAATACAAGTAAGAACCAAATATATATACATAATTCAAAGCTGAACATCAAGAAAATTTGTATTTAAAATTGTTTAGATTTTGTCATAGCCTCTGGAGGTAACTTTGCTGCATGATTCATTGTTTAGAAAAATGTAGGAGATAAAAAATGGGACAGAATACACAGTACAAACAAGTCCTCAGATCAAAGTCCATTACTGATGAAAGATTCAATTTTCTAGATTAATAAAGAAGAATTTAACACCTAATTTTCCTGAAGACAGACCTCTTGTGTTGGCTGAACTTTCCATAGGGCACATGAGCTGTAGGTCCTCAGGTGTAAGAAATCAGGGAAGGAAGGCAGTAGACCAGCATGGCTGAGTCAAGACTTGCTGGCTAAACTAAGGGCAAGAGGGAATTGCACAGGCAGTGGAAGAGGGGCAGGTGTCCAGGGAAAACTATAGGGATGCTGCCTGGTTGTGCAGGGATTAGGTCTTGAAGGCAAAGGTTCATTCTGGCTGAATTAGAAAAGTTGCAACAGTGGCATATTTAGTCAGACCTTTTTTTTTTTTTTTTTTTTTTTTTTTTTTTTTTTTTTTTTCTTTTAGGGAACACACATACCATGTACTTTAGCTGTATAGAACTTCAATTCCTTGAGGAATTTATAAACTTCTCAGCTTATAAACAAGCTCTCATAAAAAATAAAATCATGATTTCCCATGTAAGGATAGGAAACTAAGCTTACTAAATAGATTTTAGATATAACAGCAGTAGACACTCTCTTCTGGGATCAGATTAGAAGAGAGCACTGCATGTAATTAAATACTGGTGTCCTTGCCTTTTCAATATACTTAATTATAATATTCTATTTACTTCATATGCAAACCTATGTTCAAACACAAGTGTCAAAAGTAAATCTATGATCATCAAAAGTTACCTTCTGTGTATGCATGCTGCAGAATGATTCCAAAAGTCAAAATTATGTTTCTTGAAAGCTATCTGATTTAAATTTAAATTCCGGTTCTTGGCTTATCCATTGCCACCTGTGGTGAGGGTTTCAGTGTTTAATTATCTTCACTGCTAGGAAATCATATCTTATTTAAAGCTTAATTTTATCTCACCTTAAATTCAAGACATTGGATAATGTCATCCCTTTATCTGTAAGACTTAAAAAAGGATTGTAATTGCTTATACATTGTGTATAGTGACCAAGTTATGTTTCCCATACTTTCTTTCACAAAGTGACCAGACCGAAGCCTTCCAGTCTCACAGCTAAGGCCTTCTCCTGGTATTTAAATACTTGCATTTCTTCTGTTGACTGTCTTCTGTATTTCTTCTTCAAGTTTTGTCAGCTGAATCAGACTTAACGTTGTAGAAACAAGCTTTCCATTTCTCTTCCTATCAATTTTTATAAAACAAATATTCTCTGAAGGACTACAGTAACCTTTATGCCAGCTCAACACTGAACACAGAATTCATAGGAAAATGGCCATTTATGAACACCATCAAATTCTTCTCTGAGTTGTTGTTAACCTCGCCTGAAGTTCCCTGTCCTAAAAACATTGTTTATGTTATTTCCACCAAAAATGTTATTCTATACTAAATATACAAACTAAAATGTGTTTGGCTCAACAGTTGGAATAGTTTGGATCACTCCATAAAATTTATAACTGTTTTTTATTTTTTGGCTTATAAATGTGTGTCACATGAAAATTTTATTGCAGAGACATTTTATAAACTGGGTAGCAGTGAAAGCATTGAGAAACAAAAAAGAGCAGTTTTACTATCAACAACTGCGTTTGAAGTTCTATCAGCAAGACTATTTTTATCTAAAAGTACTGATTAACTCAATTGAATAGATATATAAAAAATTGAAATGTATTTCTAATTAGATACATTTTGTCTTCATATTTTATTATACACCTTTACAATCCATCCAGAAGCAAACAACAAAAAAAAAAAAGGTTCTTGATGACACTTAATTTTCATTAGATATTTCTGAAAGCATTAACAGTAATTTCTCATGTTTGTTGTTTCTTAATAAAAATTCCTAAATAACTGTTCAGTTACTCTAGTGTTAGGCTAATCAAACTGGAATTCCTCTGAACAACATTTTTTTTGTCATCTGTGCTCTGTTGCTTTTCTTCCAAAAATATAATATATAGAATAGCTTTTCAACCTGTGAAGGACTTGTATATTCTACCTTTAATTCTCTCTTGTGCTCTTTCTCCCCTTATGAGGAGTACTATATATTTCATATATGAAGGTGAAGGTGCAACTATTGATGGTGAAAGGTTACATTAAAATGAGTTTTGATAAAAAGTAACAACAAATAAAATAATCCAAAAATAGCAGAAACATATAAATGATCACTGAAAGTAGCTTTAGGATATCCGAGTCCTATTTTTGTCTTGAAAGAGTACTGTCACCAATGATTGCCACTCAAGATCAGTTCACCCAGGGAAAATCTAACAAAAATTCCAGTTTTTAGTAGACTTTTAAAATAAGTACTCATAGCCATTTGGAAATGTAGTGCAAGCTGAAAGGAATCAGAAGTGATTAAGAGAAAAATGAAGCTCCAGCCCATTGCCAGATTCTCATGTGCTGTAGGGCTACTAGAAGAAGGCCCGCACGGTCAGGTATTCAGACAGGATTTTGCTTCAAATTATAGTTTGGAACTGGAGTTTTGGATTTATTTATATTCCATCTCAACAGATATAGTATTCCTGTCAAGATCCTTCATCAAGACATCATAAAGATGTGCATTAACCTTCCTCATTAACATTTCCATTTCCAGGGAAGGCATTTCACACATGCAAGTGTTGCTTCTTGTCTCGCCGACTTCCTTGTTTTCGCCCGGCTCCTCTTTCCCGGGGCGCTGGCCAGGCGCTTCTGGGAGCAGCCAGAGAGAAGCAACAAACACCTTTGTGGGTTTGTTTGATACGGACAGAGCTGTTTAGAGACCGCGATCAAGACTGGGATAAAGAGACTCAAGAGATTGGACACTTGTTGTGCAGTCCAAAGTAGGTTGTATTTGCTCGAACGCCGCACGTAGAAGTGACAATGGTCAGGGGTTGAGTTACAGGTTATATAGGGGAAAATAAGAGATAAGGTGAAACCAATAGAACAATGCCCAGTATGAATACATTAAAGGTAAAATCCAATGGGAATAGCTTCAGGGGGAAGGATGAATACACGCAAAAATACAGAATAGAAACTCCAGCTTTAGGTTTAGGAAACAGAAACTCCCATTTCAAATTCACAAAGCTTTTTTGCTCCGTTTGCGTAGCTGTACACTACAACAATAAGGAGTATGGAAGCCATGGTTTGAAAAGTGTCCGCTTCTCAGGCTTTTCTTTTTATCACACATGGGCTGCACCAGTGTCAAAACTTTTGTAATGAAACTTAGTTTTCTTTTGCCTAGGAAAAATGCTGGCTTTTTTTGCTTTTAGAGAGAAGAGATCCCTTTCCCTTTAACTTCTTCCAGGCACTCCTTTCAGTCTGCAGGGGTAACTCCTGGTGCCCTATACTTCCACCTAGGTCCCATTTTTATTCCTGCCCATTGGAAAGAGAAGGACCTCAAGCCTTGGTCTCATGGAAGTGACAACATCACCATATACCACATGTACACATGCCACAATCGCATTTTAATGTGCATTATGGGCTGACATTTGTTCTAATTCTTGCTTATTTCTAACTTCTTTATTGTTTTCTTCCTAGAGGGCTTCATGCATTTCAATCTTGTAATGGACCTGAACATCAAATCTACTTAGGTCAATCCACCAAACTGTAAACTAACATACAATATAATACACTGAATTTTAACTGTGGAAAATAATCCTACCATCAGTAAAGCAAACAATGGGGTCTAATAGAAGAAGAGTCTTTCATCTTTAATTTAAAAGACATGTAGTCAGAAATTTTATTGCAAATATTGTTTTGACTAATGCTTTCAAAAACTACTCCTCAAACAGTTAACGTACAGTCTGTACTAGAAAGAGGACATTAGCGGTACAAATTTATGATTTCATGTTAAAACTTGAATACATGTTCTCTCATTCCAAATTTAATACAGATAAAATTTTGTTGTCTTGGGAGGATTTTATAAAACATTAATATGTTCCTTGAATTCAGTCTTTAAGTCCCATACATTAGTTTACTAACTCAAGTATAGAATTTCTGTCGGCTTTCTTCCTCCAAGCTGTTGATGAGCTAGATGATCAATAAAACTCTAGGAAGCTTTAATAAGACTATGACTAGGTTAGCATTTTAAATGCAAAAAAAAACAAAACAAACAAACAAACAAAAACCCTCAAAATACAAACAAATCCTGTATCTACTGCCAACTTACAAGATTGTTGCTAATTTTAACTTAGCTGTGTTTTGCAAACAATTTTTTCAATTTTACAGTAAGAGTATTTGGGATAACATTTGTACATCCATGTCTGTATAAAAAAAGAAGTATCAAATATAAAAAAATGTCATAAATAAAGGACTTCCAAACCTATTAAAATTGCCCCAATATTGAGTAATGGGTCAGTATTTGCAATCACCAGTTTCATGCGTGTCCATAAGTCCTTTTTAGAACATAAAACATTGGTGCTTCATCCAGATTTCAAACTCCTAGCAGAATGAACATGGCCTTATGTCACAATAGGATTGCTTTCATCAGTGTCCACATCACCAAGAGCATCAGTAAGAACTCTTTCTACACTATCTAAATTTGGCTTTCTCTACTATAGTAAAGTCTTAATACACTAGACTACTTCCAACTTTGAATGGCAATTGCATAGTCTTATAGGCCAATATCAAAATAGGAAACTTAAGAACTAAGTGAATCTTGGGGAAACTCAAGAATGACCTGCAATAATAGGATACCAGTCCCTGCTCCTACAGCATGTGCATTTGTTTCTTTCCCTTTAGTTTGACTGTGAGCTCCCAACTTAACCATGCTGGTGTTTGGTCTTCCTTGCCCACTATCTTCTTGCACTTGGGGATCACTACCTCATCCTTAAAAATCTGACAGCTCTGTTCTGCTGCTTGTTCCTGAGGGCACTTTCCTAGATAATACTGTTGGGTGTATCCTTGAAGAGGTGGAAGGGGTCCTGACTTTTCTCTTTTTCTGACCCATGCTGCTCAGAACTATGAACTCCACCAGTGTGTGATCACTGCAGTCCATGCTGCTTTCAGTCTTGAACCTACAGACAGGTCACATACACTGGTGACCCTCAGGGTCAGTATCCTGCTCCTTCTAGAAGGCCTGTGACCTGGCTGAAGAAGTTATCCTCCACGCATTCTGGGAGTCTCACATGTGAATTCAACCCACAGCTTTCCTAGCTTTTACTTTTTTCTTCCAATTGTGCCCCCGATCCTGGTGGTAGGGGAGTGCGCAAGCAGCTGTGTGCAACTTGGCTGCCGGCTGGGGTGAAGGCACAACATAATGCAGTGAGAGTATAATAGCTCTTTTTGCTCCTTTGCACATGTCTTCCTTAAAATATAGGATATTTTATATTTTTCCAATTCCCTAAATTACAGTCTATCAAATCAGCTGAACTAAATACAGCAACTCCATACTTGTCAGCTAATAAGCAGGAACTGGTTTTATTTATTAAAACATTAGAGGTAAAAATATCTATTAGTTTTCTTCCTCATGACAGTGACTTCTCAACTGCACAACAATTACTGCTGTGTGGTTAAATATGGAGGGGAAATGACAGATTCATAATGAGTAATCTTATTTCTTCTCATAACAATTCTCTTGGGATAAAATTTTTGGTAAACCAAAGTTTTAGGATTTTAGTTTTAGTTTTAGTTTTAGTTTTAGTTGATACAGTTTTAGTTTTAGTTGATACAGCTTCCAGCATATTGCATAAATATAGAGGTCGACATACTTTATTATTAGCATTATTTTTTCTTCTTTGTCTCTCTCATGATGACTGTGGAGAGATCAAAATTGAGAAATCTACAGAGGCAAGAAAGACATCCTTTGATGTGGAAAATAACCAGGGAGGATGTGGAAATGGGCACTGGAATGGAAAGAGGCTGCTATAAAAGATCAAAAGAAGTAGGTCCCAAAGAGAACTGGCTGAACAGTAATTGGATGTTTCCTTCTGAAGGGTCTGATTTATGGTAGCAGAAGTATAAATTTATCTTAGAGCTCTTTCCTTGTGAGCTTTATGTACATATAGACATATTTATATATTTGCATGAAGTTATTGCAGAGAATTTCAACATAATTTGTGCCATACTGTAGAACTTTTTTAAATAAACCCAACATATTGGATACACAACATATCACATAGAGATCATGTATTGCTTCAAATGTAGCAACTATACTAAAAAACTACATTGTTATCCAGATATTGATTTCATAGGGGTTTATAATACTCCATCATATATAAGGACAATTAAAAACCAGAAGGCTGTTAGTGCAAACTTAATTCTTGTGAAAAAAACCTAGAGAAACCTAAAATTATGACAGATTAATAATTGAGTAAACTCTACAGAAATCAGTGCTTTGGGAGAAGTTCAGAAAGGGAAAGCTTGGATGCTCTAAACAGGATTATGTAAGGTGTAATGTAATTAAGTACTGCAGCAATGTTCTTAACAAAGGAAAAAAAATTCATTTATATTTCTAATTATATTTGCTCTGTATTTTAAAGCACAGCTGAAAAATACCAGCTTGCTAAATAGCAGAATAATTTTCAGGGCCTAAAGCATCTTTAAATAGGAGCATATTCTTTTCTCTCTAGTTGGGATATTAAATGTTCTATTTAAAAAAAACTGCATTATACTGTAATCTTTATTGTCATAAATATTGCAGCCCATGTCATGATGCTTTTGATAACTCTTTGAAAGAAAATGCCTAGGGATATAGGATTTTGGTTGCCTACATTACCTTAGTTGCATATTAACCAATTCCCAAAAAGCAATCCAGATTTAACCAAAGTATTTCTGCACTTGGTTCCCTCATTTGCACACAATTTGCAGTTATGAATAACAGCTTTTCACACTTCACTCACAAATAACTGTGTAGTGTTCTTTTATAGTGTTTTTGAGTTATCAAATGGCTTTTGGAAGATTATTATCAAGGTTTTATAACCTTTGTCTTATTCTTGAGAAAAGACATCAACAAAAGACAAATGGGGAAACAAACCCAAAAATTATTATAAACCTATAGCAAATACAATGCAAAAAAAACAAACAAAAAAAAAAAACAACAACAAAAACAACAACAAAAAAAACCAAACAAAAAAAAACACCAAAAAAAAAACCAAAAACAAAAACAAACCCAAAAAAAAAAAACCAAACCAAAACAAAACAACAACAAAAAAACTTTGGTGACAGTTAGCATTATAAAAGAGGTTTAAGGAATTCTTCAGTCTAGTATCTGGGAAAGTAAAGTAGAATACTTTTTAATTTGCTAGACCTCTTTAAAAAAGAATCAACATAGCAACAATAATTGAATATCCTCATCTATTTTAACTGAAACAAGAGCAAGCATTTATCTTTGGGGCTAACCAAATACTGACCTAATCTTTCTTCCAAATAACCTATTTATTTCTTGCAGGAATTGAAAAAGAAAGAAAACAAATGCTTACCAGATTTTATTTGACAGAATCCAGTTAAATGGTGAAAAATAAAAGCATGGTCCACTGTCTTACTTCAATGAAAAGCTTTTAACTGTAAAGGGAATTTTTTTTTTCTGAAAGAAATTATTGAAATTAAATAGTTTCATATGCAGGCTAACAATCTGGTAGATACTTCATAAAATCCAAGTTTAATATAGCTATTATTTCCTGGAATTTATTTCATTCTTGTATCACCATTGAACTGAAAAAAAGAAGACATGAAAAATCTAAAAAGTATAAAAACTTGAAAGCTCCATTACTGATCAATGGGCCTACAGGTCTCGACTTTCCCAATGCCTATGGACAGACTATACTAGTGGTGAAAGGAACAGGTCTTTAACTGCATTCAAAATTCATGTGCATTTCCCCTGTCTCCATTTTTCTTGTTTCAGTAGAAGAAATTAAAAATAAAACAAACAACCCAACAAACAAACAAAAATTCCTCACTGAAAACAAACAAACCCCAAAACCAAAATAAAACAAAACAAACAACAACAAAAAAACCCAAAATAAAAAACAGTATATATTTTCTGTCAAATAAAATGCTGATTTCCATTCCATACTATAAACAAATGTTTTGTCTTCTACACAATATGGTAACAATGAATGAAAGATAATAATTTATGATTCTGATTGAGTCATGTAATATTGTTCTACTTGGTCCTCAGATATTCTTTCCCTTCCTGCTAGACGCACTCAGTACGATTTAAAACTTGACTTTTACATATGGAAAGTGTAAGAATAATGTATTGAATATCAGTTATCAGCACAAATATAAAAAAATTCATAGTAAATAAAAGACACAACAGAAAGTTAACTCTTCCAAAATGTGACATACATACAAATAACCTAACCTTTGTTGCAACTTCTTAGTTCATGACAGCTGAGCCATTTTTGATCCAGATCCTGTTATTTATAAATGTATCTGCCCAGAGAAGAAAGATTAGAATGGCCTTCCTTCCAAAAGCCATATCCACCAGAATAAAATTATAAACATCTCATCCTACATTAATCAGGCAGTCACAGCAGATGAGGCATGGCTCATCTGTTCACACTGCCATGAAAAATATTTGAATCAATACAGATTTTCCTTTCTTCCTGTGAAAGAATAAAAAGGAAAAACAAGAAACTCTGTTAGTAGAAAAAAGGTTTAAATTCTACTTTAGGAGTGAAGATCGGTAGTTTACCCTTTCTTATGTAAAATTCCATTCCAAACTCGCTTCTGGTAATAATCCTTTCTCTAAGACAATTCATAGGTAAATATACTGAGATTTTTGCCAGCAGTATGTCTTAAATAATAATGAACTGTCTACCTAAATGAAGCAGAGATTAAAAAAGAAAGAGACGGAGAAAAATAGAAAAGAATGTGGAGGTGAATTACACTTCACTATTTGTATTATTTGAATATTCAATTAATTTTAGAAGTATTTTTTAATATTCCTTTTTGCAAGGAGTGAAGAGCTACATGCAAACAATTTTGATATAAGAAAAAGCTACGATGGCTGTGAACATATATTTAGGACAGAAATTAAAGAAGTATTAATGGAAGTTGAAATGGATTAAGAAGTACAGGTAATATTAAAATATTTGAGAAATGTATGAATAAACTATGCATGTCTGTGATTCTAAGGGTCTGGTTTGGACGACCCAAGAGGTGTAATGTTCAAAGAATTTAACATCACAAGACTCCCCAATTATAAGGAATCATTTTGCTATCCAAATTCTAAGCTATAAAAGTATGGTATTATTGCTTCAGTTCTACAAGACACAATTAATTCTTCAGAATTAATTAAAGCATATGTAAATAATGTTAATAATGGGATGATTTTTGAGCTTATTCCTACAAGGGGAAAAGGTCAGCTGACTTTTTAATAGGTAAAAAGTTAAAAATATTTGTCTGGTATTTAGAAAATTTGTATGATGCATTAGCTAGGGATGCTGCCTTTAGAAGATTTACTTCATCACTAGTATCACTAGTAGAGAATTTATAAACAAATTAAAATAATAAATAAGAAAATACCAAGGACTATCTCACATATTTTTGCCTGCACATCGGTGCAACCTGTCACTAAATTCAGTGGAAAAAAGTCCATTAGTAGGATATGGCCAAATGGTGCACATTTAAAAATTTTCTGGGTACAACCTTGACCAGTCAAAACTCACTCTGTATTTACTGTTTTTCACCTGTGTCCATTTTTACTCAGATACTTTATTTTCCATTGTCATTCATCTTTTCTATTAAATGTATGTGTGATAATTATCTTGGTTCTTCATCCTCTGCACTGTGCAGCATTACTGAATTCTCCTGTCAATCACAGTTGCATGCAGCTTATGTCTTTATCCCTGATCTATCTGTATACAATTTCTATTGCACTCTGATATGAATTCAGCTACTCAGTTAAGAATCCAATCCAAAGTATCTCATGTCCTAATCTTTTTTTTCCTGAATATTTTATGCACTGCTGTGTGTCACGGGATATACTGATGTCTAAGTCAGCTTTGCTATTTTCAAGTCCCACTGTCATTTCCCTGTAAAAATTAAATAAATTAGTAATGTATGACTATCTTCTTATTAAATGTATCTAACAGGCTAGCAAACTCTGCCCATTATCTATCTGGACAAATAGTCTTTGGAATTTTTAAAACCATGATGAAGAATAAAATAAAGAAATCTCTTACCATTTTTCAAAACCTTACAGCAGTTTAGGTGTATAAGGTTACCATGCCTCAGAAGTAATACCTCAGACATTGAAATAAGTACTTCAGCAATGGAGTAGCTAATATCTGTGTTATCTGTCAAGGTACCTGACTGCATTTGTTTATCAGCTTTCTGTTTTGGAATAATCAAAAGCTGTGCAATTATTCCAGGTGATTTTCTAGTTTTCACCAATGATGAGTTATTTCTTTAATATTTTTTTCCTTCTTTGGTAAAAAACAAGAATACTTATTTGCTTAAGAATTCCTAAAAATAATCATAGCACAGAAGTAATTTTAAGACATGCTAGTTTCTCAGAGTCTAAAATTCATCATATAGTATTCCTGAAAAAGCTCTATTTTTTTCTTCCTGTAAGGAGTTAAATTGAAATGTAGTGATATGCAGTCTGTTTGTTGTGTAGTCCTGTGCAGTGGTTGAAGGACACAGACCATACTATGCAAGCAAAAGTCACTTTATTACATTAATCACCAGTATTTATAGTTCTCTAACTTCCAAACAAAATTTTCCACTCAGACCCCTTTACGCCTGTTCCTGTAGCAACACGATCTTTTCAGTTATCAAGCCCCTGTTACATTCTTTTATGCTAGCAATGTCCTTGTTACATCTTCATATCCAGAGGAGTGCAATGAGGCTGGTGAGGGGCTTGGAGCACAAACCCTGTGAGGAACAACTGAGGGAGCTGGGGTTGTTTAGCCTGGAGAAAAGGAGACTCAGGGTGACCTTATCACTCTCTACAACTTCCTGAAAGGTGGCTGTAGTCAGGTGGGAGTGTGTCTTTTTCTCCGGGCAGCAACTGACACAACGAGAGGACACAGTCTTAAGCTGCTTCAAGGGAAATATATGTTGGATATTAGGAAAAAGGATTTTACAGAAAGAGTGATAAAGTACTGGAATTTTCTACCTGGGGAGGTGGTGGAGTCACCATCCCTGGATGTGTTTAAAAAATGACTGGATGTGGCACTTGGTGCCATGTTATAGTTGAGGTGTTAGGGCATGGGTGGGACTTGATGATCTTGAAGGTTTATTCCAACTTAGTAATTCTGTGAATTCTGTGAATTCTTTTGTCAGAGCGGTTACAGAGACCAGATGTGATGTCTTTGCTTTTGTTCTTGCCTAGAGTTTATCTCTCCCATGGCTTATACTGTACCAGGGCCAGGAGGTCTGTGGTGCTACCCAGTTTAGCTTTCATAGCGTCTGATCTTCCACAGCCCTGTAATACTGCCACTGCTAATGACAGGCCATAGGTGTTGTACTACCTTTGCAAGTCCTCAGGACTGGTCTTGTCAGGTTTGATCAGTCTGAACTTTATATGCCTGCAATTTTGCTTAACTTGGTGTAGGTGTGATGATAATTTCTCTACTTGAACATGTATCTATGGCTAATTTGTATTATTCTTCTGTATTCTTATAAAGACAACAGAGTTTTACAGCCATAATAAACATTAATCTACAGGTGATATTTTACAACTCTTAACAAGACGATGTAGTATAAAGAAATACTGCCATGGTATGTACAATAGAAAGGGCCCTGACAAGCTGACATAAGTGTGCAGAGTAAAGGAGTACAGACATGGAGTGATAAAACATGGGGCATAGGTCTGGCACTGGAAAGCCCACAAATAAAAATAATTCATAAAATGTCAGTTAAAGAAATGTAAATGAAAGAGGAAAAAATGGTTTAGTGGCAACGAAGATAAAGAAGAAATAGTACCTAAAATATACAAAAATCAGACAGAATATGGAGGCCAGTGAAGTCAAAAACTGTTAACAAACACAGGAAAGCGACACCAAGTTGATCCGAAAGTGTGAAGAAAACATGTACACCAACAGGATATGTTAGCTTATGAAGAACTCTAGAAGCATGTTGGTTCCCTCTCCAGCAGCTGAAACTCTGGCTTTAAGACCTGGAAAAGCAATGAAAAGGTGAGCATAACCTCAAGAAAAGGAATGGTAACTATAAATATCTAAGTTACAATTTTAATTGTATGATAATTACTATTGAGATCTTCTTTGTAGGGAAATATTGTAATACTATTTGCCTTTTTTTTTCTGTACTAAAAATTATTTTTCAATTAGATTTTTAATATTTAAAGAGTAATAATAATAATAATGAATTCTTGGCTTTATATATTAAATGTGCATTCTGTTTGTGCATAAACAAGATTGTGGAAATAACTGACTTTTTACAGAAGTAATCTTTATGAAAAAATTGATTTCTCTAGTGAGAACTACATTCCACTAATAACAAACCAAATTTGAATTTCTAAGTACCTTGGATATATTCTCCTGTAGTGTGTTTCAAAGAGAAATTTGATTTCCTCAGTAATTATTTGTGTGAAAAAGGAAAAAAAAAAAAAGGTAAATATTATTAGTTATTATTTCTCAGACAGCTGTTTCCCACCTGTGTTGAGAAATCAATGAAGATGGCAATAATATAGTATAATAGATTTCAAGTGTTAAAATATGGTCCCTACATACTTTAAAGATCCTTATTAAAATTGCTATTAATTAATAATAACAGTTGTTAATTAAAAAAAAAATATTGCCTTTAATGTTTCTTATATGTGTTTCAAAAATAATGTTTTAGTTAAAGATACTTTGTAACATGCTGTAAAGTAATTTGCTATATTAAAATTATATATTTTTATAAATAGCTAAAATAACACTACTTTTTTGGTAGTAGATTTGCTAACACCAGGTGTACTTAAACCTTTATAGTGAACTAAAATGTTTTTCTGTGGGACCTATGTCCTGTCTTCATGACAGCTCAGGCATCTGGCCTGAAGAACAGAGTGCCTAGAAGAACCTGTATAGCTGTTTATGCTGCAGCCACAAGGGTGTGTGCAGACATTAGAAATTTGAATGTCATTTCCTAAAAGGACAAAGCCAGGAATTTATATCCTTCTTCTAAAGCCATTAGCCCTGAAAGCCTGATGGATTCTAGCTGTTAATCAGCCCAGAATAAACTATGTCATCTTTCCAGTGAAGACAGCAACTCTGCAGGCAGCATCTCAGGAAGAATGATACCTAGGGAAGCTGCCTCATTACCATTCAAAGCAACCAGGTTCACACAGCACTCTTTCTTTTGGGCTCTTTCTAAAGGTTTTAAAAACAGAAAACAGATGAACAGTTAAGCTTGTGTTTGCATGCCACCAATGAACAGAGAAAGATGTATAATAATTACAAATGGACTAAGTATTTCAGAAAATGAAGTTCTAGCAAATGCCCCTCACACATGATGAACAAAAATTAAGAGGAAATCCGTATGTTTTTGTTGCATCATTCTTCATGGAGCAGTAAAAATCTCTTGTAATATTAGCTGAAGAATTGCAGAAAATTTATTAAAAAAAAAAAAATTCATGTTCTCTAGTACACAAAGCAAATATCCTAAGAAAAAAGCAACAAGATATGCATGTGTGCAAGCATGTATGCACATGTATGTTTGCATCTGGGGAAGTACAAGTCTTTTGCAAATTTCTAAGGACAAAATAAGATGATTGTTTGAGAGATAAACCTACAGAACCAGAATTTTGACTGAATATTCCATATTAAATTCTTTCTATCAACATCTATACAAATTTAAAATAGTAATTTCCAACATTCAGTTAAGAAAAAAAAAATTAAAATAATTATGTCTTTCCCCTGTTCTCAACTTTTAGCAATACTTTTACTCATATTATGATTTGTAATGTAGTCTTAATACAGTAATTTCTTACAATTTTTATTCCATATCTATTTTCAGTACATATAGGATCAATGCTAGTACAGATTCATTGGTACAACTTTACAGGATCTCTGGCTCCAGGATTAAACTATATAAAAAAACAAAGAAATAGAACAAAAACAAAACTAGCAAGGTTTAAAGGTTATGAAATGTATGTAAATTATCTCCTTTAAAAAAATGAAAACTGAAAACAGTAGAATTTGTTTCTAATTTTATTCACCTTATCCAAAAATCTTTTCTTTTTTTTCCCAATCAGTTACATATCCTCTAGATTTTCATCCTAACCTATGCTCCTCTTTATGACCCTTGTCTTTCACACAAAAGACATGTATAATCAGTGCCTCATGTTCACATCAACTATTTTAAATATTGAAATTAAATCTACTCTTCCATCTACATATGACCTGTTGTTTCAGTCAATTATTTCCTAATACTGTTTGGCTGGCTTTATACTATTTCTGAATGAAAAGACTGCTATAATATGGACTAGACTCAAATTTAGGATGTATAAGTACCTTTCCCCAATATGATAATGCATGACAGTAAAATATAATTGTTTTTATTATCTGTTACCATTAACATTTTAATCTCCCTCAGCTGTTTGGGAAGATAGACCAATGTTATTGCAGTTTTAAAAACCATGTAAGTAAATCTGCTTACAGTAGTTCCAATTCTGGATATGTCTATCATTCAAGCTGACACAACTAAACTGTCTTCTGGACCATAAAGCAAAGTACCAGCTCTTTCCTAAGAATTCTGCACTATGGCTGAGTCTGAAATAAAAAAAAAAATCTCTTAAGAGGTTTGGCTCATTTGCTAAAGCAAGTTGCCACTCTTTGTGGGGTAGAGCCACCTCATGTCTGTCTCCATCACTGACGTTCATCTGAGTAAGATGATGTGAACAAAACTCAAATAGAGAATTCAAATAAAGTTCTGGGCTTACCTTAAGATCTCTGAACCATTATTTCTTTCAGGTGATAATTTCTGAGAGGGGTGAGTAACAAGCACTTTAAAAATCAATGCATGTTAACAATATTATGAATGGTTGTAGAAATTAGGTTGTTGGCATTTCACCAAATGAATATTACAGGATGGCTGAAGGCAAAGATGCATAGCAAGATTAGGGGATTGTCAAAAATAACATAAATGCCTCATGATTTATTCTTAGATTATTTCTTTACTGTTACAAACATTGAGACTATGCAATAACTGTCTTTCAGATAAGTAAGCTCTAAAGGTATAATTTTCAATTTTAAAATGTATTTTCATAGCCACCATTTCTATAAATTTTTTCTCATACTATTAGACATTAAAGCAAGGTTGCATCTCCAGCCCAAAAAACGATAGTGCCATGCCCACTTGAAAAAGAAAATACAGTGACCATTCCAAACATGCCAGACATTCTAAATACTCCATAAACAGGAAATAAAATGATGTAATGTGAAGTCTCCCAAGTCTGACCAACAGCAAAATATTATCTTTTATTTTTTAAAAGGAGACACAGAATATTTTTAATAGCTATCTCAACCTATCTGGCCATTATTCCTGATCTTGAAAAAACCCAGCATTTTTAAATAAGATTCTTCTTCTGTCAATATTCATATGGTTTCAGAAGACAATGACATCTCACTGTTTTTCTAATTTCATTAATCTTTATAGTTTGCAAAGTTATCTTTATGAATTTTATGAGAGAAATATTTCTCTGGAGCAGAACATTAGAAAGTGAGTAGAAAGTTATGTGAGTAGGGTTTTTTATATACCATCAAGGGGTACAAAAGGAAGGGAAAACCAGTTTGGTGTACAGGAAAGAATTTATGACATTCCTTAGAACATATGCACTGTCTTTTTTTCCTATACAGGTGTTCGTGCACACATCTATAAAAAGAACTTCAGGACATACTCTGCCCAGCCATGAGTTAGAAATGGAGACACTGCTGTCCTCTGTTCAACAGAAAGAAAGCTCAGCAATAGAAACAATGCTGCGAGTAGGATTCAACACATTCTAGATTCATATCGTGTAAGCTTTTTCCCTCAGATTACATTGTGTTGTACTGGAATAAAACCTCTGAGGGAAGCAAGGAAATATCTGATTTTTCAATGTAGGACATGGTACTGGAAGAGAACAACAGAATAAAAAAAAAATTCTGTATTTAAAATACTTTTTAAAATCCACTTCTCTGAATAAAATTGTCATAGTTCTTCCTTGTCATATTATCATATTTATAGTTTTAAGTACTTTTAATCTATACAAATTAGGTTTTGGAACTCCTTAGAAGAAAGCCATATCTCACTTGATATGCAAGAATTATCTTGTGTACTGAGATAGTATAAGTACTGCTAAAACTATGTATGTAAGGACAGCAATAGCAAACAAAACATACTCAAGATGAGATTTTATTTCTCCAGATACAATGTGGGATTTCTATCCTTTCATCCATTAACTTTAATTCTGTTCATGCAGTGTGCAATAATTTCTGTGTTTTGAGACATGGGAATGCAACTTACCATTATAGCTGAAATTCAAAAGTACATTCTGGCAAGAGATGAGCATGTTGGGTGATGCCTCTGAATTCACATACTCAAAAAGTTCAGAATATGTTTATCAAAGATGCCTTAGCAGTCTGAAGGGGTAGAAACTTTTTTCTTAAAGGAAGTCACAGACAGAGAAATTTCTGAAATTTCTATTTATATAATTGTCTTTCCTTGAACACAGAGGATCACTGTCATTGCCCTAGTTAGAAAAGGTTATTTCTTTTTCTTCACATGGGTCAATGCCCTTTTTTGGTTATTGTTTTTGTTTTTTTGTTTTGTTTTGTTTTGGCTTGGTTTGGTTTTGGGTTTGTGTTTTTTTTTTTTTTCCTTTTCTGGAAGAGAAGTGTGTACCTGCTAGCTGTAGAAATTATTTTGTTAAGGCAGAGTCTTTTTTTTTTTTTGATTGCCAAGCTGATTAATTGAAACAAAATTTCCTTTGTCTTCTGAGTAACTGTACACTCTTGGGCTAATGTTTGAGTAATTTATTTGGCAGACCATATTGAAAATAGTAATCAATTACAGCCATTATGGGCAAGCTGGTAGCTAAAATATAATCAAATATAAGTGACATGATACCATGTATGGTGCTCCGTCTCTGTTTCTGTGCACAGGAGGAAGGGCAAAGTAAAGGGCTAATCCTGGAAGGCTGAGAGCATCCACTAAGTTAAATGAAAGTACAAATCATCTCTAGAGGAAACATACAGACTTACCCTGGATCATGTCTTCATCCTACATTACTCTAAACTTTCTGAGGAAGGACTAATTCCAATAACCATTGACATATAAACTATTGCTGTAAACCAGCAAAAGCAAGTCTAATTTCCAATCCTTCCATGCATATTCAGAATTTTGTTTTTTGAAATTGGAATTAATTAAAACTGGCAAAATGTTCAGTGACAAAATATCTGCAAAATCTCATTAAAAATATCAATTTTTAATGTAATGAGTGTAAAAATAGTTTGAGACTCAGCTATAATTTTGCATTTTCACTTGTATATTCAGAATGCCAGGGGTTCAGACTCAGACTGTCTACTCTCACATGCAGTCAGTCCATCACTTCTGCAGAGCTGCCAAAAACATTAATGGCAACAGAGCTCCACCCAACACTAGTGTGCCTTCTCCCTGGAAACACTTCAGTCCTTGGACCATTCTTCTCTTCTACATCTTCTCTGTTAAAGTATCTCTTATTTATTCAGGATCTTATGTTTACTCCTACAAAACATTAATGATTGTTACAACCATCTTACTAGGGACTACTTATAAAGAATATCAAGGTTCTCCAAAAGAGAACATCAAAATAGTACGAAGTCAATGACTCTCTTCATTCTGGTGTTCATGCTTTTGTCTGAGAATAATCACTGGGATATGGGAGGAAAAAAGAACTGCTATTTGTCAAAAAAGATAAAGGAGATTAAGCACCCTCAAGGGTATTTCTGAAGTTGCTGATGTGAAAAAATATGTTCAAGCTAGAAAATTAGCAAGAAAGAGCCTACTTAGCACAATAACCTCCCAACATTTATCTAAAAATATACTATAACTAAATTAGCACTGAACAACTTTCTTATTAATTATAAATTAAATTCTTATTTGGTCACTTAATTTAATATCCAGCTTAAATATTCTTGGTACATCACTGTTTGAAGTTGGGGGGACAATGGAGGGAGGGAGAAAGGATAAAAGGAATTTATCATGAAAAGTTAGGGATGAATAACATGAACTTAAAAGATCATTAAATTAGATCCTACAGACATATGCATTCTCAACTATTTGTGCACAAAGGGCAAGGATTTTTGTTGTAACTCAGATGAGTAGCTACTACTGTTTTAAGCAGCATCAAGAATATTTTCTGGAATGGTTTATTTAGGTCATTCTGTCTTGATAAATAAATGTTGTTTCCATATTCCTATTTCCATAAGCGGAATTCTGAAATTTGCTTTCTCTACTTCAATTACAACTAAAGGAAACATCTGGAAGAGCTTCTTTGTAAAGTTTTCTATTTAAGTGCCATGCATTGGAACTTAGAATTATTTAGCAACTTGTATTTGCTAAATTGAAATATTCCTACATACTCACATCACTCATCAACTCAGGCTAGAGTATGCAAGATTAACTGTAAGAAAAATTGCTAACTTCTCCGTTCAATTTATTTTTTAAGAAAGAATTATCTGAAGAAACTTCAAAAAATACATATAATATTTTTCAAATTTTTTTATCTTATAAAATCATTTGTGTCAATGAAAGTTACTAACATTTCTTCAGACCAAAACACTATAACTGCTTTCTTCAAGACCAGGATGTTAACATCTCTTAGTGATTATTGCATCAAAGTCTAAGTATGTAAAAGAACTAATACTTCCACTTCTTCTGCATTTTAATACATGAGCTGTTTTCTTTCAAAACCACCAGATATCAGTCACCCATCCTTTCTACAAAAGTGTAATGGGGAAAGAAGAAGCAAGAGGAAAGCTGGTGCGCTTCTACACAACTATCAGCCTGTTCCTGTTTATCTCTTAAAGCTCAAAGAGTATACAACACATGTCCTGCAGCACAGCCCCTGGGCCTAATTTCTTAGGACAGCTATTTCTCAAAAATCTGACAGTTAGAAAACAAATGCGTTTCTTAGAGGTCAAATGGCATGTCAAAGAACCCTTGAGGATCCTCAGGTTAATTCAGTTTTTTATCTACTGAAAACTAATTTGCCTTTTTTCTTTTTTTAGCTTTGAAGAATTAGGAGAAAAAGAGAACTCCAGAATAAGATTTTTCTGAAACAAGTTGTCTAGCTGATATATGGTCTCAATTTATTTTTAAGAACTGTTTTCAGCTGTGATATTCATGCTACATATAAAGTGGCAATTAAAATAAATTTATGTTGTATCTCACTAGGTAGAACTTACTAAACAACAAGAAAATCATGCTTCGCTGCTTCCTTTGAGGATTAAAATTGCCATAATGGTCAAAGTTGTTTATGATGTACTCAAGACAGAATCTGAGCTAAATGAGCCTGGACAGATTTGTTTTTTGAAACACAAAGAAACTCTGTTCCTAGATTTATACTGAAGAAATGAAATGCTAGGAAATTCTGAAAGGAAAGTTATATGGGAAATAACGTAAGAAAATATCTGTTGATTATGTATATGCTTGCAACTGTATTTACCTGTGTACTAAGTGTCAGAGTGCACAAGATGTACACTCACAAAGTTAAAACTTTAGGTCAAAATCTTTATAGACACCTGCAACCAGCACAAGTCTTCAGTTTTCCTCTGTCATTGAGAACTGCATATTTTCCCATTTCTTGTCTAACTTGCTTCAAAGAATTAAGACATCTTTGACAACTATGAAGATTTTATGGATTACCTAAAGAACAAAATTTTAGAGGTTTTTGGGATTCATTGTCATAAACGGATTTCTAGGGGTTTTTTCCTGGGATCATTTGGAAATGGTTCTGAATGACTGAGATAGAATGTTTTCTGGATTTAAAAATAAATTTTAATGGAAAGAAATAATGTATAATTTTAACAAAATTTAGTTAATCAGTACATCGACAACTTATCCTAGAACTATATATAAAAAATGTTAAATCAAAGCTCTTGTAAATATAGAAAAACTGAAAATAAGGAAGGAAATACTGTACAGTTTACTTAAGGTATAAAGAAAAAAATCCAATGAGTGTAATAGAATCCTTGATTCTGAATCAAGATATATTGAATATCTACCAAAATCTAAGGTAAATATTGCAGAGTAGCTTACCTGAATTCAGCATGAATTAATTGTAAGTTTGTGGAACTGAGACTTTTATTGCATGTATAAAAAATCAATAAAGATAATAATTTTATTTTTACAATAAAAATTTTAAAACATCAAATAATGATTTATTTTAAAAAATAACTGCTACTAGCTCAGAATTTTAAGAACCTTAAAGGCTCCAGCAACAATTCATAAAGAAAGATATGTGGCTTAAAGGAATTCTTAGCCATATTTCAACTTATGCTGACCTATAAGAGTGCAGAAGGAAGAGATTTTTTTCAAGAATTCTGTCTTTAAAAAGCCCCACTATCTCCTATGTGGGAGAGTGTTTTCTCTGTTTTGTGTTGTTGTGATTTGATTTGCTGGTGGTGTTTTCTTTGCCTCAAAAAATCACCTAAAGACAGGCTGTTTATTTTTCTGTTTATTTTGTATGTAGGATCATTGAAGCACATTATGTCCATTTTATCTGGTGCTGAACTGCTCTGTCAGATTACTGTCAAGATTGGGAATAATGAGGAAGTTGGCCAAAGAAATGCTTTTGTTACAATATCTTCTCTTAGTAAATGACTTTGAGAAATATCACTTTCATCAATAATGGAATAAGTCAAATGGAAGAGCAAAGAAGGGCAGTTCAGGAGAATAGATACTAATTTTGTGAAAGGGAAAATAAAATCCCACTATATGGCACAATGTCATACACCACTATTTGGGGTAGTGTTCGTTGTTCCTTTCAAATACAGAATGTTCACTGATATTTGCATCTCTAAGGTTAAATACTTGAAAATATTTTATCTAACGACAAGCTCACAAGCCAATTCTCCAATAAAATGAAAAAGATCTCCTGATTTCCCACAAGTAACAGTTTCTTGTTTTACAGAGGATTTGGAAGGAAAAGCTACAGAGGAGAATGGAGACTCTAAGTGTCTAATTTGGATATGCAAACACAAATCCTGACATTGAGCAGAAAAGCTGCTATTCATTTGTACCCATATTTGGGTAATTCATGTTAAACTGGATAACAAAATGGAAAATTAATTTTCTCTCTGTAATTAACAGAGGAACTTAAGGAACCAATAGACTTTTCTCTAGCATCTATTTATCAAGGAAATAAAAAAAAAAACCCAAACCCTAAGTTCATGTGCTTTGCACAAACAGAGTATTTCTAAATAAATAAATTATGCACTTAATCTGTGATTTGGTGTGGAGTGGGTTTTTTGTTTTTGTTGTTTTGTTTTTTTGCTTTTTTTCCCAAAGAAAAAATTCAGTTCTGTTTTATTAGAAGAAAGAATAAAATTTTTGTTAATTGCTTCTCCTGTTACATTCAGAACTTAAAATTTTAATTGCATTATAGAAATGCTGAAATCTGATACTATTAAAGATATTACCCAGTTTAAATTTGTGTTATGTTAAATTACATTTATTACCTTTTTGAGGTAGACAGGTATTTGCAATTAAACCTTTACTTCAAAATTTCCTCATGATTTTCTTTCAAATCTGGAATTTATAAATTGTAGCCATAAAAAAAATCATTAATTGAAATAATAAAGTGATTGATTATGGAGTGCCAGAACCAGTGCTTCCCTGGATATTAGTGTGAAGGATATGTCTAACTACCTTAGTGCCTCTTAATTTTTTTTTTTTTTTCATAGATTTGTTTGCATTTGAATATATTTTAGGATACACCTGGTTTAACTGCTTTGTCCAGCTGGGTTTTAAACCACTCCAACACTCATTTTTCTTTAATTTCCCTTGGGAAGCTGTCTAATAGGTCTGTGTGTTAGCAAATATTTCCTCATTTAGTCTTAATTTTAATTTCTCATCTTGTTCGATTATATTGAATTATTCTTACATATACCAACTTTAACAACTCTATTAATTTCTTGTTTGCAACCTATGAATAAGATTAACTACTCTTATAAACTGTGCTTCTGTGGTAATTTTTTATCTGGAGTACATATTAATTTTTTTTAAACTTTTTTTCTTAAATCACGGTAGCAGTTAAGTTAACTTTGGTTTGTTGGCAGTTTTTTCAATTCTTAAAATAGGTTTTTAAGACAGTCAAATGCTCAAAATAAGGAAAATTGAAGTTCTGTAGTACTGGGATGTTTAAAATTTCATAACTTTCTGATTTAAAAGCACCCACTCTGAAGTGGTGTGTGTGACATAATGTGACATAACACATTCTGCTCTATTACCCTGCCTGATCACATAGATAAGCTTTCTTGATTATTTGTATGCAGTGTCAGAAAAAACCATTTTCTATCCTTTTCCTACAATATTTTATGCCAATTTGCTGTTTATTCTCTTCTTGAGATCATCATACAAGCTAAATATTGTCCAAATCTTTTAACTGCTGTCAAAAAAAACCAGTTACCAAGGCCAGTGAAACTCCCAAGTTGTGGCAAGATACATGTGGAACCTGTGGGAGGATTTTCCTCAGGGAACGTAGGGGTTCTTCATCAGGTAAAGTCACCACAGGGCAGGTGGACAGCAATGTGTCCTTGAGCAGCAAGGCCCTTTACACCATCTGAGATGCTGCAGAGTCACAACATAGCTTCAGGATATATCATCTATTATCTGAGACAAGTGGGAAGCGCAAGTCACTTCTAAGTGGCATCTGACAATCAAACTGCACTGTAGGGCATTTCACATGCCACCAGTCATCTAAAAATAGGCAACCAAATAGATCCTACATCTGTACCTTACACATACATAGCTACATTTATATACCTGAACTTGTCTTAATCAGAAGTTGATTCTCATTCAAGTGGGACAATTTAGTTAACTAAATATAAGGGCATCTGTTTTAACTGTTTCAAAATCTCACAGCCTTGTCTTCTAACTGCTGCCACAAAGCAATGCAGAAGTAGGATCATATGTGCCAGCACAATCCAATTGCTTGAATAACTTAGACTACCTTAAAAGGCAGAGATGTTTTTACATAAAAATGAATTGAAGCCTGGGTCTGCTGATTATTCAATGGAGAGTAGCAGTAACCTGAGCTAGTCAATGGAGAGAGATTCCTTCAAGGCACATTTCATATGTCTTTCAAGTTATGACATCTGGATGAAATTAATTATATATGTGTCCTTTTAACTATAAAGACATTAGGTGATAGATTTCAGGATTATGTAAACTTGTTCTTCAAGCTTTACATTAGCCAGTTAAAATCTTTGAATTTGATAGTCAGTAAGCACAGTCTAATGAAAGTTATGATCTATTAGTTAAATCTCAGTGGCATATTAGGACTCAGCTTCTGTTTCAGAACTGTCAGGTGTACAGCCATTTCAGAGACTAAAGGGCTGATCAAACATATAAATTTAATGCAAACTTGTATCATTAAGTCAAATAAATCTAAGACTACTGTAATGCTTCTGATGTTGTGTAAAAGTATCCAAAAAACTAGAAAATTTGTAGCTACCCAGATTTATGAGTGGAATTTGATTGCTTAACTATGAACATCTTATTTGAGATTTGGGTTAAAAGACATGTCACGGTACAGAACTGCTGCACTTTTGCCTTCTACACCAGTTTCTGGAGGTTGTGGGATATACTCAAGGGAATTCTCTCAACAAACTCTAGTTGCTGAGCTAGTACTTCGGACTACTGGCTTATGTGCCTAAGCCTTCAAGAGTTTTGTCTGCTGCGTTTAAGTTGTGGCACAGTAATCCTTTCCTTTCATTGTATACATACAAAAATGAAGGTCTCACAGCTATGTATGTTAAATGAGAAAATATATTGGTTTAGATAATTTGACTTACATTGAAATAATTAATTAAGTGAACATTAATTCCAGTATTGCCTGTGTAATCCATACATTTTAAAAAAAAAGTCATTATGATTAAGTAGGGACTAGTATAATTTAAAAAAAAAAAAAAAAGGAAGGAAAAAATAGCAGTTGAAAGCAATTGCTCATTTAGAACAAACACTCATGTATGTGTTTCAAAAGCAAATTTTAAGGCTGGTGAAAAATTACTACATTATTAGCAGTAATATAAGTAATTATTTTTTGTAGAAGAGAAACAAAGGACATGACACTGATGTGAAGCGCTGTATTATGAGTATGAAATTGGCATGTTTTAAGCTATCAAGGGAACTCTCAAGTCAAAATTACAACCATAATTATGTTGTTACCTCCAACCAGACATTTGTACAAATGTATTACAAAATCTAAAGTAAATTAGAATCCTTCTGAAGCAAGAAGCAGAGACTAGACAGAACATTTTGCATTCAAAATGGTGATACGTCCCCCTGTTTAGGAGTTCCAGTCCTATTCTTCAGGCAGCATTTGGGTCAAGATTAAGATATAATTTAGATACAAATAAGGCAATTGCATGAAACTTGGGGAGAGTCTAAGTTCAGCTATAAATGTGAATAATGTTAATAAAATATAAATTAAGCTGACATTAATCTATTTGAAACAACTTTTAACTCTCCTTTTTTTCCTGGCTTACTGGTGCCATTCAAGAATGGCTTAGATATTCTGTCTCACCTTACTTCTCTGTGGAATTTGTCAGATAAAACAGATGCTGTGCATATACTAGGGAATCTCACAGGATAGTATATGCCTCTGATTAGGCAAGTGAATCAAATCACCAAGTTAAATTGTTCATGGAATCTGGGCAGCAGATCAGCTGATCTATTGATCAGTTGAGACTTAGTCATCTAGAAGATTAATTGTCAGGCTCATAAAGGTGCTTTGGATACATAGTAGTGCTGAAATGGCATCAGATGTGGTAGGACTACACGCAGAAGATTATATGCCTTGCCAGAGTTTACTTTAACATGCAAAACTGTTGGACATGACCTGAGAAACTGCTGGATGTGAGAGATGACCATGTGAGAAATGGCAAAAGTTACAGTTCTGGGCTTCTTAGTACAAGAGAGAGATGCAGATGCAGGTGAAACTCCAATGAATGATAAAAGGACTGGAGCATCCCTCCTGTGAAGAAAGACTGAAGCAGATGAGACTGTTTAACCTGGAGAATAATTCATGGTGAATCACATCTATGTATAAAGATACCTGAAGGGAGAGGTCATGGTTTAATACCTGAAGGGAGAAGTCACCAGCAGAGTAAATGATCAATATTTGTTAGGTGTCTGATCCCTCTGCAATTTTCCTACCCCTGTTCCAAGTCATTGTAGAGCTGGATTTGTTTGATGTATTCTGCTTGTACCTAATATGTTTGCTTATTTTGTTCTTGGAAGTAGTTCAACAGCTTTTTCCTGCACTTTAATAAATTGAACCTGAGGAGACACCATGCATGGAAAATCACATTCTGAATAATTAAGTATTGAGAGAATTTTTTGTATCTGGAAACAGTCTTCTAAAGGGACGTTTTTGTGCTCTAAGTACAATCACACCTAATTCTGACTGCAAATTTTTCTAGGGTCTGTACATATGTTATTTCTTATGGGCACACTGCACAGAAACTAGAATATTTTTCATATTTACCACATATCTGGGTATTACATTTTCTATTACATAACCACATATGTCATTATGACTTCCTAAACATAACTGTTAACAGATATTAATATTGATCAAATGAGGGCAGGTAAAAAGTTAGTCCAAGTCCTTCTAAATGCATCTGTAGATGCCCCTTAAATGTATAAAATTGAGAAAAGATCATATTATCAGTTGAACTATACAGAAAAAATAAAATTACTGAAGCCTTTTGTGACATTTTTTCACTAAGAAAATTATTTATTCATTTTTGCTATTACATCATCCTGGAAGAAAAATAATGTTTCTTGTAGCTTTTTCAGTAATTATTAGATTTATATTCTAAACCTAAGCTTCAAGTTTTAATGATATAAAATTTAATTGCACTGGGAAGAGCATTAGTAGAAGCCAAATGTATATGTCTTGTCTAATAAAAAGTTATTTAAGGATCTTATGAGACAGGTTTTTCTAGGAGTGTTTTATAACTAGATCCCAAAAAACCCATACAACCCAATAGCCAACAAGCAAACAAATAGTATAATGTAAATAACAACAAATATTTTCTAAGGCAGCAGACTTTTGACAGATTTGCTATAAAATTAGTTTCTCAGAAAAGTTAAAGAAGGAGCAGGACAGAAGAAATAATAAGACTTTTACCAGCAAAGGGAAAACATAATTTAATTCAGTGGATAATGATCAGGACCGTGTAAGTTGCTTCTTACAGGGAAAAGAAAAAAAAAGGAATTTTTAATTAGAACATAATATTCACGCTTAAAAATAAAATCTCATGACTAATCAAGTATACTCCACTAAAATAGAATTAAATGCTCCTCTTAATTTATTATTTTTCAGTTTTGGTAACAGATACTCCACATTTGTCAGTATCATTCCTGTATAGTTAATCTCTGATGACAATGATATTATCTTTACATAGTTCAGACCATGTATATAAATAAAATAAAATAAAATAAAATAAAATAAAATAAAACAATGCATCTAACATTTTATTTATTTCAGTAGTTTTCTATTCAGTGTGCTCAATCACACCTATTAGGAGGCCTTTGTAGAAGTTTATGCAAAGCAAAAAGACTTTAACAATATTATACTATAATCACAAAGATATGTGTCTAGTATTCAACAAACATTTGTTTGGCCTGACATTTTCCATGCTTTGTGTGTCTATGCAAACGTTCCTTTCAGTAAAGTTTCAGTAAGATAATTTTGATTAATTCTATCAGTGTTCTGGGAACAGGGTTAGTTTTTCTAAGGTATAAACATTTAACTGAGGTTACTTCTACAGCTGAGTTACTACTATTTATTTAAATCTGGATACTTGATTTTGTTATCTTCATTTCCTAATAGAAATGTACACTAATTGTGCACAGGGTTTGGAAAATTTTTCAGACCCCTGAATTTAATGCAAAACCTTTAACCTTCTGTCACATTACACACATGGTTACTTCCCACTTTTATTTAGCATATTGTGGTAAAATGGGGCAGCAGGCAATACAAATCTGTCAGTATATATAACCTTTATGTCTTTACAAAATGTCCTGTAATGGTATGAGTCAAAATTGTACAGTAAATTGCCAAATATTATTTTCAACTTTTGGAAAAAAAATCTGTATCCATGAAAGTAAATTAGGAAACATACTTTTTTTGACAGCAATTGTTTTCCACGTTCCTTGTTATATTCAATTTATTGTCATCTTTACATCAATGACTTTTGTAGTCCTATAGTACTGTTTTTTCTTCATTAAAAAATTCAAGCAAGATAGACTGTTTTATTCTGGTTCCTTTATGCTTTCTGCTGATTTTCTTTTCATTCTTCTACCATCTGAATATACTTTAGAGATTCTGATGTGCCCCAGCTGAATATTTGCATTTGCTTACTTTACTGTATATTATATATATTTCCATCTTGCAATTACTCTTTTCTATGAATTCTGAATGCTTTCATAGTCACATTTGTCATGTTCCAGTTTAATTTATATGCCTATGCAGAGAAATCTTAATCTCTGTTAGTCACTCTATTTTCCCAAATTCTCAGGGGCATAATTTTAATTATTATTATATCAGGGATATTCAAAATAACACAATAGATATCAGAACACATTTTACAGTTTCTATGAGTGCAATGCTCTGGCAGAAGTCAGGAATTGTAAACAGTATTGCCATTTTTGTTTGTCCATCAGGCACTGCCAAAACCTGAATTCTGTTTCCTGAATGCCTGAAAAAAGGCAAGATTCTATTCAAAATGTGGCAGTTGGTGCTGGGGAGGAATAAGGTGTCTTGTCTCTAGATGCCACATCTCCACAGAGGTCAGTAACCTCTCAGCAGCTGTGGTGGAACCACCCATGACTGTCACAAGAGGTAGCAATGCCTTCACTCAATCGTTTTGCCTGCAAATTCTGTAGCTAATGGTTAGTTAAGTAAATCAAGATCCTATCAATGATTGGTTGTGTAAAACACTGTATACAGGACACAGCTAAGGGTATTGCAAAAAAATTGTATTAATTAATTACACTGCACCTTATTACTAATGTAAAGGAAACACTTGAAAGACAAAGTTGTAACCCAAATGAAATTACTAGTTCATTGTGACGTAACCACAGAGAAAAAAAATCAGCTTCTCACATATTTATTTAAAATACAAAGATTGATATAGTTTAATGAAGGACACAATATATGCATTATAAGCAAAATTGTCTTGTATTGCAAGACATGAAGCTTTATTTTTTGACAGAGAATGCATAACTATCGCCTGCTCACAATGAGTTTTAAAAGCGAGCAGTGAACAGAGCTCAAGCAGGAGAAAAATGGCAGTGAATGAAGCTTAAGCATCTTATTTATCATTGAGCATCTTAAACAAGTCTGTGAGTAGCATTGTGTGACTATGGTTCAATTTTAAGTAGAAACATTTGTCTGACTAAGGAAGCATATATAATACAGAATAATTCCAAGCATATTCAGAGCTATATTTATTTATATTTTAAGTAATTTATCTTATGCCTGAAATTTAACAGATGTTAACTCAGCTAATTCAAATTTTGTCAGATTCCACTGTGTAAGTATTTAGCATCAGTGGCTAAATTTATTATTCCATTATCATCTGTGAAGGAACAATGAAAAATAGTGTAATAATTTCTGAGACATATAGAAGTTGGCACTGAAAAATGAATTGATGAATGCTGTTTACATCTCATAGTACTACAGATTTGTTTTCCAGATATTCACAGTACCTATGTTGCACCTGGCAGCTTGAAAAGGAATAGATTTTTGCAGCACTTCTGATACTCTGATCCCGAACAACATCCCTGATATTTTAGCATCAAAAATTTCTAACACTTTCCCAAAGAAAGGGTGGTTTTGATGTGGCCACAAATACCTCTGCTGTTTCTCCCTGAAAGGTATCTTTACAGTCTTCCATAAAGCAGCTTAGACCATGCTGTGAATTGTAAAATTTAGCAGAACAGTGAAGGATTTGCCAGGGAAGATATCTATAAGTGGCAAACTGACATCTGATTATTACGATAAAAATTATTTCTCTGATGGTGAGTGTGGGGTGATGATGTCCCTTTAGCTCCTCAACTGCTATTTCTATGGGTAGGTCTTTGAAGGTCTTTAGTCAAGATATAAACAAAAAAAGTATGCTTGAAAATAAAGTATGTGAACAATTTTTTTGAGATGTAGGGTCTTAAAAGAGGATGTCAAAGTACAAATCTTGTTCCACACCTTGGTGCCAAGGTATCTTTGGATACAAAGAAGCTTTAAAGAAATTTTTTCATTACTTTTTGTGGTCAGATGTTAACAGTAATTTGAAATTCTCTCACATCTGTTTTCTCAGGAATACCTATAAAATCATGATTCATATGAACAACAACAATTAACACCTAAATTTTGTAGAATTGTAGACAGATATTTCTACTTTGATTGTTCTGGCAAACTGCCATATATAGTTTTGGTTAATACCATACTCATCCATTTCACTCATGACCATTAAACAAAATGAAAAATGGGTAGAAATTTAAGAACTATATATTTAAAATACTCAATAACTAATTTTTTTTCTGTATTTCAAACACTTTGTAAGTTTGAGTGAAAACATTACTAGATCTGGAAAACAATAACTAAATACCTAATTATGAGTAAATGAAACCTATCAGATGGAGATTGAAAAAATCAGCAAATCATATTCATACAGCTATTAGAGAGTGATCTAAATAGATTTTCAAGAACTATGTACTTAAAATAACTCTCTAACCAAGTCTTCTTCTAGATTCTAGAAACTTTTAAAGTTTTTAATAATTAGTTATAGTTAAACTTATTAAACTCTTTCCAACCTTGCTTTTCCTTATTTCCCTTTCAGAAACTTAGTCTCTTATTAAAAAGGACTAGTTTGAGTCCTCAGATTCACAATATATTTATAAAAAGCTTGGATATTTTTACCCTATGGCCTTCATATGTGTTGGACAGAACTGTACCCCAACTATAAAAACAGAACAGGAATTTTTCTTTTTAAATTAGATTGTTCTATAACAAGGGGTTTTTAACTGTTCCTTGGAAACAAACTGAACCTATTGCTCTTCAATTTCTGATGCAAATCAGAAACATTAACTTTCAATGACAATAGGATTTACTGGTTTCTGCTTCAACAAAATGATTAGAATGTGTCTTGGTCAAAATTATCATCACATTGGAAGAAGAGAGGAGGGGCAAGAATAGGAAGCTACTGTTATCTCAGAGCTAACACATGGGACAACAACTGAAAATTCTACTGATAGGAAGAGGGAGAAAAAGAAAAAAATATATTCCTCAAAGATGTATTTCTTAATTAACCATTCATGAATCTGGTGGATATGATGCAAAACTAGTAGTTACTGTTACTTTGGAAGATTTAAATGCCACCAAAAGAATCATGACACTAAGAATGGTAGTAATAGAATGATTAAACTGATTTAGAATAAACACAAGGTCAGTATGTACAATATGCAAAAGAACAATATGTAAAGATTAATAAGAACATATTTTGCTATAAACCAGAAAAATGTCAGTAATAATCAAAGAGGAAGTAGAAAACCCCAACTATATTGATTACTATTGCATCACTGAAATTTCAATATGGAAAAGAATGCTAAGATGGAACATGAAAATATATTGTGTCAAACTGATATTACAAAGAAAGAATGGAAGAATTAAACTGAACACTTGCTAGGTTGCTACAAACTGATCATGAGTGTAGTTGAGAGAAGAACTGATATTTTGCAGCTGTCAAAGTACTAATATTGTGGAACAGTCTTCCTATATGACAGAGTATGAGGACAGATAAATAGTTCTGAGGCAAAATCTGATCCATTTCTGAAAAGGCTGTGATTGCTTATAATACCTGAAGACAATTCTTCATGTCCTTTCTTGTCATATTCCAACAACCTCAAAGTGTTTTCCTTCACTCTGTCTGAAATGTTCTAACTATTATGTGTCAAACTAACATGTATTATAATTTCTCAAGAAATAAAGTGCTCAGTGCAAGAAATTCCATGTGAGGATACTTCTCACATAATTTTAGATATTGGAGTTTCTTTTGTGGCCCCACAGAATGCAATAGACAAATCAGAGCATGCCCAGAATCTGAATCTTTCAACATATCTGTCTCGAAGAACAGTTTTGGAAAGGGAAAAAGATAATCCTGTCAAGGCATCCCTCTATATGCCTACAGACTCTAGACATATGTCAGTGAGCCTTGTGAAGAAATTTTTTTTACAATCTGTTCCATTGCATGTTCACATGCTCAGTAAAGAAGTTCTGCCTCCTATCCATGTGGAGCTTCCTGTGCATCAGTTTCTAGCTATTGATTCTTGTCCTATTGCTTGGCATTACTAAGCAGACCTTGGCTCTTAGTTCGTGACACCCTTACTTCAAATACTCACATAATTGATCAGGTCCTGTCTCAGTTGTCTCTTCTTGAGACTGAACAGGCCCAGCTCTCCCAGCTTTTCCTCATAAGGGAGATGCTTCTGTCCCTCAACCATCTTTTTTCCCTTCCACTGGACCAGCTCTAGGAGCTCCATTTCTGTCTTATCCCAGAGAGCCCAGAACTGGACAGAGCACTCCAAATGTGGCCTCACCAGGGCAAAGCAGAGGGGCAGAATCACCTTCCTTGACTTGCTGCCAATGCTTTTCCTAATGCACCCCAGGACACCATCAGCCCACCTGGCCACAAGGACACTGCTGGCTCATGGACAGCTTGTTGTCCAACAGGACATCCGGGTCCTTCTCCACAGAGCTGCCAGCAGGTCAGCCCCCAGCCTGTACTGGGACAGAGGATTGTTCTTCCCCAGGTGCAGGACCCTGCCTTTGCTGAATTTCACACAGTTCTTCCCTGCCCATCTCTCCACCCTGTCAAGGCCCTTCTGAAGGGCTGCACAGCACTCTGGGGTATCAGCCACTCGTCTCAGCTTTATGTTGTCAGTGAACTTGCTGAGGAGGCATCTACCCTCTCATCTGAGTCACTGATGAACAAATTAAACAATACTGGGCTCAGTATTGAATATTGGAGGATACCACTAGTGAGTCATCCAGCTAGATGCTGTGCCACTGGTTACCATTCACATAATCATACCCAAGTAGCTGCTAGAGGGTGAGATAAATAGATTTCCATTTATTCAATGTCTAGCTTACATGCAGACATTTAAAAAGTAGGTATTTTTATCTTTGAAAGTGCCTTTTACTTTCAGTTGATGTAAGATGGGCAATATGAAAATCCAGCTAGCTGCAGATAAAGCACAGCACTGTCCTTGTGCAAACTCATTTTTTCCTTACCATTTTGTACTCCACTTCATAAAGCTCCTTTAAAAGGACCAGATTTGGTGCATGTCCTGTGTCAGAGTGTCCATCCTTGCAATGGTGCTTCACTGCAGTATTTCAGGGAGTTTTAGAGGTCTATATGAGGGCAGCTGGACAGATACATCTAAGTCCATCCCTAAAAGGCAAGGGAATTCCAATGTGTAAAGACAGAAGAGATTAACCAGATTAATGTTTAAGTGGGAAGAAGTGGAATGTTTTCTCACTTGTCTATACAACTGAATAGAATAATTTTTAATCCATTCTGATGACTATCAGTATTTATTAGTGAGGTACCATGAAACTGAAGCTGTTCATGAGATTTCAGTAATGAAAATTCCATATAGTCTCTAAATATATTTTAATGATTCCTTACTGGGAAAATGATGCTCAGTCTTATGCTCTAAAGTGACTTCTAATAAAAATAAAAGCATATGGTTTTCTTTTTTGATTTTAAGTCAGTATCAGAATAAATTTTATTCCAGACACAATTTTCAGTGGTTTCCATCTTACTATTTAATTGAATGAGTTAAATCTTGACTGCCTTCATAAACCTCACAACTCTTAATGCATCTTCCAGGGACAATATATTAAGACCACTTTTACACAAAGTGACTATCTTGAATACAGAAACTTTTTGTATCTCTATGGTTTGTCTGGCTACATTTATACACAGTCCTATAGACAGTAATAATTGATAGCTGCTCTCTTTTGAATGTCCCTGAATGTTTTAAACAAAAAAACACAAAAAAAACCCCAAAAAAAACCAACAACAACAACAACAACAACAAAAAAAAAACTAACCTGAAAAGTAGTATTTTTTGCAATATAATTCCATATGAACATTATGCATATAAATGCCACTTAATGTAATTTAATCTCCTCTCAGGGATTTTTTATTTAATAATAAAATTAATTATTTTGTGAGTTTGTCACAGTCATTCAAGTCAAAAGGCTTTCTGACTGCTATAAAAGGCATATTAAATCATGAGACTTAATAAATGACAATTTTTGTCATTATCCAGCAAAGGACTGAACTTACTTAAATGAAGCACATGTATTTTGCAAGATAATCTATGTCTCCTTCTGTTAGAAGAAACTTGATTCACACTGGTGATTTCTAGAAAAATTCAGAGCAATTCCAAAATACTTTAAGAATCAAAACCTTAGAAGAATATAAATGACCTAAAATGAAGTAAATTGCTTAGCTAAATATATAGCATTAGTTAAAAAAAAAAAAGGGGTATACCTATTAAAAATTAAACTCAAAAATAAGGCTTTTAAAATCACAATTTCTGTGACTCAATTAGAGGAAGAACAGCATGTTCTACTAACAAATATCAAGTTGACATGTAAGTATCCCTGAAAAAATTGAACACTGAGAAAGAAAACCCCTTAACTCTCCCAGCAAAGGAGATAGAACACCAATGAATCAGTGCAAAAAACAAGTAGGAAGAACAAAAATTTAACATAAAAGAAAAATATCAGCTTTGTTTGTGGACTTGTTTGTATTAATAATAATTCATGGTAGAATTGGCTGCTTGTATTTTGGTGGTTTGCATTTCTGTAGTGATCACTCATCCTTTGATTATATTCTTAAAATATTAATTAGTCTAACAAGAAATTCTAATAATTTGATCCCCATATAAGGAAAGAGTATTACTTAAAATATAACAACAGGAGTCCTTCTCTGGAAGGGAAAACAAATTTTTAGTTTTAATTCAAACCACGCCTGGCTGTCTTCAAATTATGATGATATTTGTGGGGAAAATTATGCCATTAATGCAGTTTAATTTATCATATTACCAGAAACAAGATAATAGAACAGAAAATAAAGCCCCAATACTAAGATCTGATGTCAAGAAATTGCACATTATGACATTGCAAGACTAGTTATAGCTTTTCTATTTTTTTGCTGTTTCTTTAACAGTACTTAGCCATAATTGCATCATTCCAATCTTCTACCCCTAATACACAAACATATTTGAAATATCACACTTTAGTTTTAATTGACTCTCTGATATATATGTAATCTTATGATAAATATTTTCCCAGTGTTAAAACAACCATGTAATGTTTTTTTATTAAACAAGGAGCAGCTTGAAAATTATTTTTTGCCTAAATTCCATCACTCTTAATTTTAATCACATGCAGTGAATGGTCATGCTACTCTATCAATCTGTGTTTTCAAGCTACTGCTTTTTTTCTTAAAATTTGACATACATATTGCTCTACCATATTTTGTCATATGTATCAATATCCCTTTCAATTTTTGTCAATTTTAAATAAGCATATCATTCTATTAAAATTTATACCACGCAAAAACTCAAAGAAAACACTCAATAGCCATAAAACTGCTAACTGAATCAGCCAGTGGTAAAGTGCTAGACTGGGAGGTCATTGGTCTTCTTCAGAACAGGAAATATTTCAAGGCTTCACAAGAGAGTAAAGTAGCTTCATGGACCAATCACATCCCAATTACTTTCAAACCACTGAGAAATGCCTTTACAAAAGCATATACACATAGAGTACTCAATACAAATTTAATAGCAACAGTAATTTAAAATAACATTTACTTTCACAATCAAAAATCTTTTTTGTATACATCAGGAATTTAACAATAAATTTTCATTTGTGGTGATGCTCATCAGCTAGGTGGAGCCTATAATATTCAAAACATGTGTTCTCTTTCCCCAAAGACTGCATTACTTAAAGGAAAGCATTGATTTTTGCCAAGAGACATACAGAAAGACAATCAATCAATGACAGCTTTGCAAGAAAGCTACTAGTAAAACTGCCCTTGGTTCTCACTTTTTATTCCTTGAGGTCATACATTTATTTAAAAATTTTGTTTCTTTGATGATTGAGAGACAGCCACAATTAGAATCAGTCCTGGTCAATTTTTTATTGCTGCATAAATGAACCAAAGGAAAAAATATGAATAAGAAAAATATTATTTTAAAAGAAACCTTTGGATGGACTGGACCACTTTCAGTTTGTTTTCATTTAATGTGTTTTTCTTTTATTTCTTGTCATTGTTTAGGAATGGTACTCCCCAGTTTAGTGTTTCCACTGAAACTCTCCAAGCTACATGTCATTTGCTCTCCCCTTTCCCTCCCCTTCCCCTCCTGAATACTCCCTCCATCCTGGGACCAGTGCCACCCATTACTCTCTCCACCTCGGGACCAGCACTAGCCAATCACCATTTCCACCACTCTTGCTTAACTGGAAAGAATCCTTTCTCCCTTGAAGAGAGAGAATCCCTTCCCTCATGGCATGAGGTGGTTTGGAATAATCTCTGTGTCCTACCCATACCTTATCCCAGTTACTGCAAAAATTCCCCCTGACCTGGCTGGAAGCAGGAAACACCTTTATACATATTTTTATTTCAAGGTATGCTATCCGACATACTTAATTACATCTTTTAAAAACTTGAATTCTTATGTTGTTTGCCTGAAGTAAATTATATCTCCACTCTTCTTGGCTTCCTTTTAAGGTGAAGTTATGGAGATTTTAAGATCATTAAGCCAGAAAAATAGTGTAACATTGAAGTAAGAAACAACCATTAAAGTCCTGACTTTCTATCTGAGGACAACAATTAGTTCAGTACAATAGAGCACTTTACAGTGCAAATATTAGTATTTGGAAACTGAAAACTTCAGAGACTAGCAGTGTTTGCCACCTATAAAACATATTGTCATTCAAAACAACAATGTTTTTCTCAAAGGAAAACAGAAAGCCAAATCATAAACAACACCAAAAAATTCCTCTCCTGGATTTTAAGATAGCTAAAAAACTTCAGCACCTTTTTAAAAAGGCAGACTCTTGCTTTAAGAAAATATCTACATCTTCAAATAAACAATAAAGCAAATTCCAGTCATGGGACTTTGTTTGACGTTATTCAACTTCTAAATTATAGGTTGCTTGTGGTTAAAGAAATACAACCTCAAATCACTAAAACAGAGAAAATTGCATATTTCCCAGGGAATAAATGAATGCAAATAAGTAAATAATAATAATTAGCATACATGTCGCACCTGTTATTAGCAGTTACAGACAGATTGTACCAGGTACTGGGGAAAAATATCTATCGGTACACACATGCTAAAACAAGATCTGAAAACTTCTACAGAATGTGATGAAGGTCAAATGTATGTAATCACTCACTGAAAACACCAAATAAATTTATCCTCTACTCCTTTATATTTTTCCCTTAAAAAGTTTGGGATTTTTATCCTGTGAAAAATAGGTACCATTCCAAAGTAAATGATTCTGCAAAATAAATAAATTTTAGAAAAAATATGAAGAAAAAAGTAATTGTTACAGAATTCTTTTTCTCAGAAGTCATTTTGAAAGGGACTATGTCTGTTCAAATATCTCTCACCTAAAAGACATTAACCAAATATTGTGAAAATGCAGAGTACTATCTACTGTTAAAAGCACAACACAATAAAATTATTCCCTCTGGGTTAAAAAAAATAAATTAAAAAAAAAAAAAAAAAAAGCAAAGAGGCTGAGTATTGGACATAATGTTCTACTTAAGAATTCCAAGAATGTCAGGCAAGAAAGCAGATGTCTTTATTATGCTGTATATGCTACTTTCTGTATCTCATCTCATTCATACAAAATGTATACTAAATATTAAGCTACTACAGAAGATCTAAAAAGCAAAGGAGTCGCCCATCATGGTTAAATAGTCCCTGTAATAAAATCTAATTTAGAAAAGGCATTATTCAACTGCCATTAAAAATAGTCTATAAATCTTTTTTTTTTTTTTTTAAATCAATGACAGAGATAGACACTACTCTCCTATTCATAGAAGAATAAGCATAACTATCCAAATAGTTACTGTGGAACAAATTACCCTTTAAAAATTCTTATTCTTGTTTAACAAGCATTAAGTTGCTTTTCTTCACATTTTTGGTGGTTGAAGGCTGGAGATAATGCTTTTCAGGACAGTACATCCCATGATTGATCTGATTGCACAATAAATGTTTTAAAGCCAGCAGCATGGGTATTTCATATATCCTATTTAATTTGAGAAAATATATAACAATTATGCAGAGGACATGTAAATTTTTTTCCCTAGCTTTTTAAAATATATATCCTATTTCTTCACAAATGAAGATATAAGATATGAAGTAAATATAGAAGAGCATACTTAGATAATACTTCTGGGACATCTTGCCCTATCCACAAAACCAAAACAGATGTATAATTAGAAAGGCGTAACTACAATTATATCAGTAATTTGATAAATTTGTGGGCAGGTATCTGATTTTCTTGTCAGTTAGGGTTTACACTTAGCAATCAATGTATTTTTCAGAATTTGGCCCAGACTATTTTAACTTTAAATACCTCAAGAACTTGGTCTTCCAATCCTTCCCTTAGGAAATTATTCTATAATCTTGTCAAGAGACAGGATACGCTTATCACTACCAAGTGGCAGTGCTTGCAGGTATAACATGATACTCTTATTTATGACCTGAAACAATCTCCACAGAAAGATAACTGAAGTGGAAAAAATTCTTTTAAATTTAATCTTCGATGGTCAGGCAAATAACAGAACTGAGAGCGGAAACTCAAGACATTTATTATGGCTGCCTTGCAGCTTAACGCCAATAATAGTGCAGTCATGCTTATTCATTCCAGTTTAGACTTTCAATTCACTTTACATCCAGCATCCAGCAAACCTGAGCTAAAGACCAAATCAAATCAATTTACATTACATTTGCCCTATTTACCTTACCTTTATATTTAACTTATTTATAGGTTAGATGAGATATTATACCCTTCATAAAGAAGGTGTTCCTTCATATTCATGAAAAGATTTGGAAATTACAGGCTGTCTATATTCCACAAATTACATGACAGAAGAATAGCCTAGACAGCAGTTTGCTTTCCTTTCAAATAGAGGATATGGGAAAGAAGCCTGTTTGGCTGCATGCATGTGTAAGATTATCCATATGTCTTAGCCAGGTGAGATACCTGGGCAATAAATGATAGGTATCTGAAAATCTAGGCATGAAGGACAATATACTTTTTACATCTTTATTTACATGTATTGTTAATGAATGCTGTATCAGAACAAGTATCTTTAGAAGATATTTATGAACATTTTGCACTAGTTTCTGACTCTTCACAAAATAGAATAATCGGGAGTGACAATTTTCTGGCAGTTATGTTGTTAGCTTTTTCTAATGAAAGTTAAAGTAAACCTCCAGATGGTTTAATCTTCAGCCTGTGGTCTTTAGAAAATAAAAATTTGATAACTGTTTGACAACTGAGATATCTCCATCTACCTAAGAGATGCCATGTCCCCTTTTATGACATAGCATAGTAGCATAAAAAGATATTTACTGATGAGACATTTCCAAAGCCATAGGAACATTTCTCCATTTCAGTGATGGCGTGACCATGTGGCCAGCAATGCCATTCCCTCCCTTGAGCAGAGCCCTGCCTTGTAGCACTCAGCAAGGGAGCAGGGCTCGATGGGGATGAGGATGAGGGTTGGGACAGAGCCCTCTAAGTACATAGTAGAACCATGGTAATGGGATGGTGGAGACTGATCTGACTCTGGGTTCAGAATATACTCAAAGACTGACACATAGGGCTGAAGGAGACTTGGGAAGTCATTCCTGATGACAAAGCTATAGCAGTTGTGGTTTTGTTATCAGTGATGACTGATTTCTGCCTCACCTGCCTTCCAGGAGAAAATACATCTTTTCAGGCAATCCACTTCACACAGAAAAGAGACTATTATCTTCCAGTTTGAAGGAGTTGAATTAGAAAACGAGCATCCCTTCAAATTAAATAAGCCCATGTATTTTGCTATTTTGTTTTATGGCATGTTTAATGACATTGTTATCTTTTTTTTAACTTATTTCTGTTTATGGTACAGAACATCAGACTCCACCAAAAGCCATTCAGGGCTGAGCAAGGTGAAAGAATTACTCAATAAATCTTGTAAGACTGATTTCTATTTATACACATTAATATAGTGGGATTTTTTTTTTTGTTTGGTTGGTTTTTGGGGGTGGGGGTATAGATTTTCTTTGGCATTTTTAGATATGTAGTCACCTTGACAACCAGCATGCAATTAATTGCAAAATTGCTTTGTACCTGCTCCACACCCTGTTTTGCACAGTAAAAATGAAGATACATATTCAAATACAGATCTGATTGATCTGATCAAATACCTTCCCACCTCCATAGGAAGCTGTGGCCATTTATCTATAGGATAAAACCAAAACAATAGAAATATGTCTCAGATGTAAAAATGTAATATTTTACAAGAAGAAAACATGCTTAAATATTCTATAAGTAAAATAGCAGTGCTGATAAAACCTTGATGAAAATTAACAAAATTAGGATTGAGAGTCTTAAACAGAAAATAAAGCAATATTTATCTTTAGTTTCAACCTATTTTAAAAGAATTACCACATTTCAGAAATAAATTCCTGCTTGTCTGTTTGTTTGTTGCTTTACTTCGAGGAGTGAACCTATTTTCAAACACATATGAACATTATCTAATGAAATTGAATAAAATTAAAACCTTATTTTCCTGAGGACAAACACCTAATACTGCTTTTACTGAACTTTTCTACTGATAATTTGCTCTAATTTTCAATTATGGAATTATAGCTGAGATGAAAATGTTACATTCTATGTTATATGCACAGCAGTATTTTTTCAATTTAAATTATGATTGATCAATGAGAGGTTTGGTACTCCAGATTTCCCCTACTAAAAGATATTTAAAAACCCGTTACCCATACTAGTATTATATAGAATAATTTTTGTAAATAGTGTCAGTATTGTTCTTTATGTTTTGCCAAATGAATCATTTTATGACATAGAAAATACTTGCACATGATTTTGAGAACAAGGTCCTGTGGCTGCGTCTGCCAGTCACCAATTAAGTGACTGGCAAACATGAATGAATTGTTATTTAAACTTTTAAAAGTGCTTCTTGTAGTAACTTTGTTTTGTTGTTGACTACTTAAAAAAAATAATTTAAATGGTAACTGACTAAATTAAAATGTTTTGGAACATGTGATTTTCTTCCCTACATATGATAAATAATTTGAAGTTAATAATGACTCAAAGAAAAACTGTTCTATTAAAGCAGAACAACTTTTCTCTTGGAAACAAATTTAGCTTTAGCTTTTCAAGAAAATGTTTGGAATCTGTGAATTTAGATGAAAAACGTAACATTTAATTTTGCTGGTTTTTTAAGCAAATCTTTGTGAATACGTCCTGCAAGAAATGATATGATTTAATGTTTTAGAGAAGGAAGAAAAAAAGAAATGTGGGAATGCCCTCTTTAAAGATTAGTAACTTGAGTTCCTCCATTTGTTTTTGTTTCATTAATAAAAAAATTAATAACTCTGATTACAAAGTAACAACAACTAATTTGTTTTTTCCACAAAATGAAAAGAGTAAAATTGAGGAACTGTTTATAATTTCTGCAGATGCACTGTATACAAATCTTCTGTGAAAAGTGCAGATATTCTTCATAAATCACATTATAAGCAATATTTCCTATTATGTCTGTTAAACTGAAAAATTATTTGCAAAGTTTTGTGTGGTTTAACTTACTATTTTTTTGTTCTTATACTGTCAGCATAAATAAGAGAACCATAGAATATTTTGAGTTGGAAAGGACCTACAAGGATCATCAAATCCAGCTTAAATGAATGGCCCATATGGGGATCAAACCCACAACCTTGGCATTATTACACCATGCTTTAACCAAATGTATATATATAAATCTGTGCATCCCAGTGAAGGTAATTTCAATTTTATATGTGTTTGTGTATACTGCTATGACTAAGACAGCTAAGATAAATTTCAGCTCTAAAATTTGTGCGTTTTCTTTATAAGTTAATTATGATTTGAAACTAATCAAAGCCCCAAAGCATACAGTCCAATTAATGGTAGGAATCATCCCACAGTATTGTCATAGAAAAAGAAGTTCCTCACTCTTTTAAGTAAAAGTGCTGCACCTAGAAAATGAAGGACTACTGTTCAGTGTTGTACCACAGTTCAGGGGTTTTTTACCCTGTGGGGATATAAGCATGGAGTCATAACTATGATCACTTAATTGGTGATTAACATTTTGAAACCATTTACAGTTCTCCTGCAAGTAAGCTCTTTCTTCCCTGAAGAAAGAAGTAAAAGGAAATTAAAATTAAAATTTGAGTGTTATATCACTGTCCCAATCTCATCTTTATGCAGATGGTTATGTAAATCATCTTCCAATCTTGTAAATCAGAAAATGGTCAGTATTTGTCTTTGCACTTACTGCCCTCTAGGTTATGAATTCCTTTATGAATAGGCATTTGCAACTTGATGCATAACAGCAATGTTTTAACTCCAAACAAAATTAACCAGATTGAAAATCAAGCCACACTGGTACATTTGTCAAGCTAAATATTTTGTCAAAGCAAACTTTCTTACTTCTCAGTCTTTTCTTCCTTTCCTCCAAAGGATCATGTTCCTTCAGTCATATATCCAAGAAGGACAGAATTTCTTTTAGGGATGGACATTTTTCTGCAACATTTTACAACATTTATTAGGTTATGGTTTTTATTATGTTATTATATGTTTTATTATATTATTATATTTTTAATTATGCTATATATTAATATTTATTTATATCTATTTCAATGTGTTTTCTACTTCCATATGTAACAGGTACATTAATCTCATGAATTCAGAAATGAAATCCAACTCAATGACCTCACCTTTTAAATAACCTCTTAACTAGTGTACATGTGGTACTATGAGATAGCATCCTCTGCATATATTCTTATGATTCAAGAAGCCTTCTCAAATTATTTTGCTTTTTGTGGATTTGATGATTTTTGATTCTTTGCTTTACTGGCCTAAAGATTGAAATTATAATTCAAATTACATTTATTTCCTATTTTAAGTTTCCAGATTGCTTATATACAGAATATTTTCATTTATTTACAGCTGGTGAACTTCCAGAACATTGCACAGAAAGAGAGTTGGCCAACATCTATGTGGGGTTAGGCAGAGGATGGAAATTGTCGGTTCTGGCTAAATGAGAAGGCCTTTTTCCACTGCAGATGTGTACTTACATAAAGGGCATAGTGCCCTGGTGGCAGCTGGGAAGGAACAGTTTCCAAAAAGACAAAATAATACAGCTCAAATAACTGAAGTGCTGCCATTGATGGAAAAGGTGGCAGAAAACCTGGGAAGTGGGGATGATTTCTTACACAGGAAAACTATCTGAATGCATGGGTCTTTGTCCTAGTAAAGGCTGTGAGTTGATCCAAGGCTTGTGACTTCAAACTAGAGGACATACTAGTGTCAGTGATATATTGACAAGTCTCTCCAAAAAGAGGAGGAAGCTGTTTTTCAACTTCCAGTGTAAATTTCATGATTATCACATCACCATTTTGACATTTACTGAGTGGGCAAAATGTCTGGGTGCAAACAAGGTGGTAAATATCTGGGTTGTGCTAATTACAGTTTCTTGATATAGAAACAATGAGGTGACTGAGAAAATATTTATATTTATAGTCACTATCAGCATCAGCTACAGCCATGTCAGCTACAGGAAGGTGGATGAAATTAAGATCATGAGAGAAATGAGGTGGGCAAATAGAATTACTATCCCAGTTTCAGAAGAGCTAAAGGTTTTCCAGAGAACCTCTTGTTGAAATCCCATGGGAGGTTCTCTGCAGGGTGAAAAGACACAGGAAACGTGTCTGATCTTTCTGGACACCCTCATAAGACCTCAGAAAGGGACCATTCTAATATGCAAAAGTTAAGGAGGAGTAGCAGAAGGAAGGCTGCACAGGGAACTCCTGACTGGGTTGAGATGTAAAGAAGAAATTCACAGAAGATAAAATCTGAGATGTGTGAGAGGAACACAGAAACTTTACTCAGGTGTGAAGGGGTGAAGTTAGATTTGGAGTGTGAGAGACTACGAGAAGAACATCTGAAAAGACATTGGAAGCAAAGGAAAACTAAAGAAATTAGGCCAACGCTCAGAAGGATGAAGAATGCAGTGACAAAAGATACAGAAAATTACTTTTTTTCATAAAGCCTGGGAAAACTCCAGGAAAGTCCTAGTCTAGAACTATCTAAGGAAATCTTGTGATATAAGTCTTGACTGGACAAGGCCTTGAGTACCCTGTTCTAACACTGAATTTAACTGTGGGAAACAAGGCTGACTAGATGACCTACAGAGGTTCTTTCCATTTTATATCTCCCTTATAGTTTTATTCCCTAAATTATATTCTTTTGTGTTTTTTTCCAGTAATGGATAGAGGCTTTTTTTGTTAAGCAAACAAAGTTTCCAGGGACCCTACATCTGACCTCTCATGGACTGAAAACCTCCTTGATGTCTTTCCCAAACCTTTCTTTGTTTGAATCAGTGCTTTTCCATACAAGTTTGTTTTGTTTTGTTTTTTTTTTTCATTTCTGCTGTAGCATGTAAGTAACGACAAGATGTATTTTCTTTTAGCATTCTAATAAGAAATTGGTTTCTTATTGCACACCCTAAAGGAATTGAATTAAAAGGTTGATACAGTCTCATAGAAATTTATTTTCAGAGAAAAATTAGCACATTTGTTGTCTCACAATTATCTAACAGGTTTTATCTTTGTTGTCCCTTCTCAGATAGATCTTTACTGACTTTTAATGGCAGGTTCTCAACACAGCAAGGTCAGATCTTTTTAAATAAAGAGAGAAGGTGAAGGCAGCTGTATTCCCTAAGCTACTTGAATAGTCTTCTGTGCATGGTATTTTGAAAGCAAAAGCAATTTATAAATTAATCCCAGGGTTGCTGAACCATTCAAAGGTCTAAGAGCCCCCATGAATTCCAATTACCTCTCTTTCTCAAACTTATCCCATAGCTGTTAGTATGGGGTCAGAACAGTGAAGTTCACTACAATCAAGGTGGGACAAGGTTTATATTTGTTTATCTTCATCATTCATAGGTGCTGTAGATTCACTTGACTGTAATCTGTTTTTGGGAAGGGAGTACAGCTACATTATTTGAAATATATGCCAACATTCAGGCTGAGACAGATACATCTCAATGAATTGAAGCAGAACCCTTACTTATAGACCAAAGCCAACAAAAGCAAATTGATTTAGATATGTTATTGTTTCATAATAGCTTTAGGTTTTACCTTGTAGATAATTAGATACTTTACTGTAAATGACCCCAACTTCCTGTCAGCACCATAACCTCTATTATTGGAAGAATACATTCTGTCCTTTTTTTCTATATTCTTTGCATTTTTATTGCAAGATCTTATGAGATGGGGAAAAATAATAATTGAAAAATAATCAAAGCAACCAAACAAAAAACCCCACCCACACATTTGGATGATTTCTGCTAAGGATTCCTGTTTGTAATTTTTCACTGTAGACCCTCACATGAAATGCTATATCTAGATGCATGACTTAAGGGATAAGTAGATTGAACAAATTTATTTTGACTCTCAGAATTCTGAGAGGACATTTTGAGACATGACTTAGGTCTTCCCTGGAAAAGCATAGGACTTTCAGATAAAGAAGGAAGACAGCATATTTCACCTGAAGACCACAATATTTCCTGGGTTTTATCGGTATATATGTCAAATGTATGAGAAGCTTGCTGTTCTACAAGAGGGAAGAATATGTTTTGCCCTGAGCTATCAATATTTTTTGTTCATTTTTTTCATATATTAATAAGCATAATGCGAAGAGCAAGTAATTAAATTCAATATTAACTTATTGGATACTTCAAAATAAAGTGCTGTGCTGCTGAGAACAATATACCATGCCAACCACAGTGCACAAGTCCCACAATTAAAATGCTAATTAACACTTTTATTTATAAGGAACAAGGTTATTTGATTATAATCCCATTTTCCCTGCTCTCTCCAGCATTATGGATTGATAAATCAGTGAAACAACAAACCAACCTAGTTGCCTGAGGTATGATTGAATTTTGCTCTCTACGCAGATCTAATATACATCATGAGGACAATATTAGCCAAATTAAGCAGAAACAACATAGAAGTTTCTTTCCTTTGTTGTTTTTTTTTTTTCTTTTTTTTCAGGGAGGGAGGTTTCTTTGGTTTTTTTTTTTAATTTTTTGTTATGTTTTTTCTTTGGGTTTTTTTGTTTTGTTTTGTTTGGTTTGGTTTTTTGGGGTTTTGTTTTTTGTTTTCCTTCATCTCTATAAAGAAACTGCAGTTCAATTTGGCTTTTGTTCATCAAAGTCTGTGGAGAGCTTATTTGAAATCATATCCCCAGGTCAGTTGTTGAAACCAAAATCCAGAATAGAGTAAATAGAATTCAGATGTTTCAATTATGTAGCAATTAAATAGAAAATATATGTTTCTTCATCTGTCTAGAGAGTTTAAAAAGAAGAAAAAGGAAGAATCAACATGAATATACATTATATATACCTACTATGTACACAAACATATATTTATGGTTGTATAAAGGTGACGCTGTAAATAAATTCTAATGTTTGTGTCTCAGAGTCCTATAAGATACAGAAATATTTTTAGGTCAGTTTATACCTGAAGTTAGAAACATGTGGGATGGAATTCATTACAGATGTTTCTTATTCTTTTTTTCAAAATACAGTAAAAGAAAAATGAAAAATTTTTATGCTCATGCATGTGCATAGTAACCACAGCAAAGTACGTATATCTTTTATACAGAAACTCAAAACCATGTGATAACATTGATCTTCAGGAGGTTTCAACAATCAGGGACTTGTTCAAACCATTAGAATACAAGACATGTTTATGCAGAACAGAAAAGGAATGTCACAGACAGAAAAGTTGAGTCGTCCACATAGCCAAGCTTACAAATGTTTGTAGCAGTTGTGTTTGTGAACTACTGAACCCAAAACCACTAAAAAGGTAGAACTATTTTTTTCTAGTCCAGTTGGTTTATGTGCCATCGTTCTTTTGTCATCATAGCATTTTGCATTTAAAGCTTATGTAAATAGACCCAAGACCGGTGTGCCTGCACCAAGTATTTGATACACATCTATACAAACCTCTTTATACTGACCCTATAAGAAGAGGAAATCACGGTTTTCTAGACATTCTTATCTTTCATCAGAGATCCTTACTACATCTAGTACAGGTTTGTGATCTCTACACGCGCCTTATCTAATGGCATATTTTGTGTTCTTTCTTTATGGCCTGCAGATAGTTACCTTGTAAAACACATAGTTCCCCTCTTCAGGACAGGACTGTGCCTTCATTTTAAAATGTGTGGGAAAACAGAATCTTTGCTTGATCTTTAATGTAATGAGTACAACAGTTATGAAAGACTCAACACTCACCATGATTATCCTTTGATGTAACTCTTTTACCTAGCTTGAATATGAAGAAATAAGGTCTACATTCATGGAACTTCATTTTCCTTCTTTATTTAGTTCCATCAGAGCAGATGATAAATTCCGAATTGAAAAATAGAGAGGTGGAAAAAGATTCGTAATGATAATTGCAATCAAGTGGCTGAATAAATTTCCTTCACAATACTATATATGTATGTGTGTACTAAGTAGGATGAGGCTGAAATTGCAGACCAAGCTAGTAGCTATAAATGAAAGGTATATTTTTTTCTGTCTTGAAAGGTCATATCTTTCAGGATGTGTTCCTGGTGACTGCAGGTGAACATATATTCTACACATCTTCAGAAACGGACAAGAAGGTCAACCCAGAAAAATACAGGCTGGTCATTTTCACTTCAGTACCTGAGAAAAGACTCTTGGGGCATATTTCTGAGCACATGAAGGAGAAGATGAGTAGGAAGAGTTAGAATGCATGTACCAAGGCTAAATCACACCTAAGCAATCTCACTACTTTCCACGACGAAATGGCTAGGTCTGCAGATAAAGAGAGAGACACGGATGTCATTTACTTTGACTTTTTCAACACTTGGAACTCCCTATTTAGAAGTGGAGTTCCTCAGAAGTGTATCCTATGGCTTCTGTGATCTTTCTAACAGATCTGCAGGAGGAATAGGGGATGGAGTAACTCGTAGTGAAACAGACTGAGGAGTGACGGACTGGGAAGGAGCTCTGCTCAAAAGGGCCTTGGGGTTGAGATGTCAGCAGCATGGCTGGCAGTAAAGAAAACAGCACCCTGGGTGTTATCAACAAGAATACTTAACTCACCTTTTATTATTATCCTCTTTTGCATATCATAGGTTAGAGCGCATCTTAAATGAAGCATCCAGTTCAGAGCCCAGCAGTGTAAGAAGGATGTTTATAAATTTTATGTAGGTCAGCTGGAAACTGCCAAGCAGCTCCAGCACATGTCTCATTAAGAGAGACTGAGGCAGCCGGGCTTGTGCAACCTGGAGAAGAGATGGTGTGGAGACCAACAAACAGCAGCTCCTCATCTGTAAAGTTATAACTGAGATGGATTTGTCTTTTTAGTGAGATTTATGGTGAAAGAATGACAGGTAATTCATGCATTAATATAGAGATTTTTTGCCTAGATATAAGGGTGAAAAGCACCACTATAAAAATAATGAAACATTGGGAACCTCCGGGTTCTCAAAAAGTGGCGTGTTGTCTATCCTTTTCATCCAACATTATTCTCCATCTCTTTTCCCTGAAATCCTACAATCTTGGAGACTTTCAAGGTCCAGATGAACAAAGCCCCCAGCAATTTGATCTTCCCCTAGAACTGGTCCTGCTCTAGGTGAACTATGGCTATCTAAACTCCCTTCTAAAATGAATTATCCTATGCTACTGCATAAAATGAGAGAGGAAATGTAGCATGTTGTGAGAATTGTTCACAGCACTTGTGTTATAATAAATCTTCAAGGAAAAATAGAGATTTCTATTAAACAATTTATGCTACATGTCCATTATGAATAATAATAAATCCAGTACATCTTCCTTTAAACTATTAATTAATTTGGCCTTTGAGCACTCACTATAGATTCATAGTAGTGAATTTGCACTACTGCCAAGACATGTTAACAAAAAAATATGATGAGTAAGTGCCTTTACAGGTTTTCAGAATTTTTACTTCTTACTACTTACAATATGTGCAAACCTTCTTAGGTCTGCATTAATAGCCTTCAGCTATTTGAGGTGAATGATGAAGGATAATTCATCATCTGGACACCTGGATGCAAAAACAAAGGGATTTCTGGGGGCTGTAAAAGATGCAGATGGACAATAAAGGTAACAGCTGGAGAGGTGCTACAAAGTATCTCCATAGATGAAAAAAAACCAAATTGCTGCTCCTTACTGGAGAAGCATTCCTTATTTGAGAATCAGAATGTGGGGTCAGGAGCCACATTAGTATTCTGGAAGAATCTGCAGGACATCTCTTCACACTGTACTCAAATAGACTTTTTTTTTCCCTACTCTCATAGATGTCCTTTCCCTTATCAATCTTACAGATTGTCTGAAGAAATACCAGGAAGGAGAAAAGCCAACAGGATAATCAGTAGCAATTTTCAGTAGTCAAGGAAAAGTCTGTCTTATAATAGCTGAAGGTGTTTTATGCTCTTGGTGAAGGGAAGTGGTAACTAATTAAGAGTTTAATTTATGGATTTTTTTCTTATGCAAAATACCTGTGCAAAAGAGATTGATTTGAGTGTGATTTGAATATTATTACCTTAGGTGTGTATTTTAACACATGCAAAAAAGGAAATTCTTTTCACATTCTTTTAAATAAAAAAATTAACTTCAGCACATCCTTTACTATGAGAGATCTAAATATCCATGTCTTTAGAAGTCTTTAATAGCTATAAATTGATGTACTACATGCTTCTATAGCATTGCTAATATCCTAGTGTCTTCTGTGGAGAGAATCCTGTCTCATTGCTGGATTTATGTGGTTTTCTTGAAGATATGAATCACAAGAGGAGACTTATCTTCCTGCCAGAAGTTTTCTTGCAAATAGCTTTCCTCTTTTTTCAATTTTTCATCATTGTAAACTAGCATGGCTGAGGAATTTTTTTCTACTGGGGAGAAAGACAGTTCATCTTTGCAACTTCTCTCTGTAAAAACACATCTAGAATAACTTTGAAAGCACACAGTTCCTTGTTTCAGGTTTAATGTCTCTGCCCCTACAGAAGATACCATAAATCTAATGAGACACAAGAAGAAGTGAGAAACAATGAGGAAGGGTGAGATAACAAAACAGAGGGAGAAAAAAGGCAGGCAAAAAAGAAAACATTATCTCACTGAAAAGTAAATAAATTGCCACTTGCAGACAAAACCCTAAAATATTGACTAAAGATGATCAGATAAGATGAAAGGCTAAGGTGAATGATTTAAATCTTGCAGGCTTTGAGTCAATAATAACTAGATTATATTACCTCCAGCTGCAAAAGAAAAATATCTCAACATATGTATGAATTTCAGCCAAATTAGGTGTGATGAGTGATTTCAAACTTTGGTTGCAATTAAACATTTTTAGTAGGATAGAGATTTAAGATAGAGATTGCCTTCCAAAAGGAGGCTGAAGAGACTGCTGGTTGGTTTTATAGGAAAAATGTGTGTACTGACAGATAACATTGATTTTCCCAGTATGAACTGATTATAAAACTGTGAGATGTCAGCAGTAACAGCAATAATAATATACCCTGAGCTTAGTAAGCATCTGTACCACTGCTAGAAAGAATTAAGGTGCAGAACTGTTGCTCTTTTACTGATTTTAAACATGCGGCTGTTTGGGAATTCTTTCTTGAACAAATTTGCTAATGATTGTCTGTGAATCCTTCATTTGTTAGTTGCTTCATAATATATCCATGAAAATGCTTTAGGACACGTCACTGCAAATAGTATCTTGTTTTCTGAATATACACAAATATATATCAACCACACTTCATATTTACTATTCTTCTTCAGAAAATGCTTGATATCTATTTTTGAAATAAGCCTCATGCTATTCCCTTAATTTCCCTCTGCCAATATTGTATATACTTAGAGAATTCTGATTTTAAAAAGGAAAAAAAAAGGCCAATGCTTTTCCCTGCTATGAGTTATTGTGCATCTTTTTAGTAAGTGGACCTCTGCTGTGTTTTCTCCACAATTGCGAGAATAATTTTAAAAGAAAGCATTTTCTTTTAAACTGATCACCTGCTTGTAACCATCTCCATAACAAAAAAAAATAGTTTGTGAACAGGCAAATAGTAGTTTGCTGACCAAAAGAACACGATAATCACTGACATATAAATCTAAATCATAATGCAAGAATGACTTGATTACTTGAGTTTTGTTCTTTCTTTTTCTTTCTTTCTTTCTTAGAACTGATTTTGCAATGTGTAATTGAGCATCTGTAATATATTTATCCTATTGTAACCTACAAGTAATGTAATTGAAGTCTTCTTTGTTATGTTGAGTAATGGAAATCCAAGCTTTGCTCTGCCTTAACATGTGCTGGATAGCTACATGGTGTGCATGAAAAAATCATATTTGGGCTCTAGCAAATTAAAGCAATGTGTCACTTAGACCAGAAGACTCAGTCTCTCAATAGGGGTTAAATGCTGTGCTCTGCTCCTTCTTCAAAGCTGAAAACAAAACAATTTTAGACCAATAACTGAAGCTTATAACAGGAAATTAAGTAAAAGTAAGAACAACAATGTGCATGTTCATAATTTATTGACATAAGAATTAGTATTTATACACTGCATTGAAAATTTCAGCATTTTACTGAGATTAGTCAATTACTTTGCTACATTGTTTGTTTGCTTTTTTCCTGTCCTTGAGGTAATAATTATATCCCAGTTTGTTATTTCAATTTACTTCTTTACAACATATGAAAGCATTTTCCACAGTCTTTTTCAGTTATTCCAAATTAATGCAGGTATGAAGGTCAAGGAAAAAAACAACATCCCTTGGAGTTTTCCACCTCTGTATTTTAGTTGGACTTCCAGTGAGACTAACCTGCCTGGATTCTACAGATTTTATTTTTTATAAGACTTGGGTGCTGAATGGAGTCCTCATTCTTTTACCATGTAGAGTAATCAGACATATCTTTTTTGGTTGTAAATGTGTTTACAGCCAAAAAATGCTCACTGAACTTTGATGATGTTTGTAGAAGCCAGATGCCCTTGTCTTTCTTGGTGGAAATTATGTATAAGAACCCTCTTTGGTCCTTAGTCAATTTTCAGAATTGACACAGTGAACAAACTGAATTTAGGTGGCCCTTTAAGAACTATTTATAATCAAACACAAATTGGTTCACGTTAAAACAAAGAAAATGCACAAAATTATTTCTTCACCACTTCTAAACTTGGAATTAAACTTTTTTATAACCAAGAACTATGTTTTCTGAGTGTTCCTCTATTTAGTTGGAACTAGAGGGATAACAAAAAAAGCCATATTCTTGGCCTATGCTGAGACTTCATGGAAGGAAGATTACTCAAAAGCACTGCTGAGAGAAGTAAGAGCTTGACTCCATCTGCCCAGCTTTAACCTACAAGGCGGTTTGGACATGGGTTGGGAAAAGAAATTAGAAAGCAGTAAGTAGTGAAAACAGCAGTCCCTTGTTTGTCATATCCACAAATTCTGCCACTGCTCTGTGTAAAGGCCAGGTGGGAAGACAGGATGTGGACACATGGACCTGCTGGAGTTCTCTCCCATACAGAATTTTTGCAGCTGATCACACCAGCCTGAAAGCTGCTCAGATGAATAGACATCCTGTATTTAAATAACACTTTAAATGCAGGGGGAAAAATATTGACATGGAGATAGAAATTATATTTATTTTTAGATAACTTGTTTTATTTATTCTTTCATTAAAGTAAAAATAGAAATAGAATTTGTCATGCATTTATATTGACAGCCATCTCTCCTTTTAGCCTACCTTATGAACTATGATATTTCAATCAGTGAACAGCTGTCAGAACTCAGCACAATGGCATTCTTGTTTTATTTTTCTTTAAGAGAAGGAAGCATGTAAAAAATGCATCAATAAATTTAGATTTTCAAACATTTTCATGCTGAATGTAGTCCTCACCTTTTAGGAATCTGTTCTATGTACTGCCCTGAACTTCCAACACAAGGTTCCAAAGATAAGCAACTATCTAAAATACCACAGTAAGTGACAGCTGCATTTACATGTTGGCCAGTAGAAAAATAGCCTAGTGGCTCTCAGAGGGGCTTGTCTTTTGAGCATTGCTACAAAACAAGGAATACTTCCCTCCTGTTCAGGGAAAGCAGAATTTCATTTCAAGACACGTTTATTTGCTCAGATATTTTATTCTTGGTTCAAATTTATAAAATATAAATTATACACAATATAAATTATGCATCCACAATTTTATATTACCTATTTGAACACCCTTCATCACTTTTCATACACATCTTAGAAATATTTTGTGAGCACCTAGATGTTCCTAAACCCTTGAAAGAAACTGTAAGCATGTTATCATCTCTTGTGGAAAAAGGTTCCTTCAGCTGTACTATTAAAGGGTCATGTAGTTTGAAAATCTTAGCTTCTTAAGAAAAAAATCAAGTGTGAATGTGGCATTTCACCCTCATCTTTAAAGCACTCATCTATGAAGAAAACTAGGATGTCCATTCACAATTGTGGGATAAATTCTCTACAGAAAATATTATTTAATACAATATAATCCAAATTACAAAATAATAAAATACAGGAAATATCTCAGGAAAATAAGTAACTAAAACCCCTAGGGTTTTAGCATTTATTACGGAAAACTGCTTAAAGGTTTATGACACGGTGTAAAATAAAATACCCCCATGAGGAAGCTGTGAATGCTTCCTTTTACAGTGTTAGAAGGTCAGAGTGTTTTGCACGTGCAGCAGTGTCCCAGCTGCATTTCCTTTTGGCCAGACTGTCCTAATCTTGCTGTTCAAATGCACATGCTGAGGGATTGCTTGTGCCTGTATAGAGAATTAGAAGACTTGGACTCTGAAGGTATGTGATACTGAGTTGCAGCATTGATTTAATGTATCTGGCATGAGTCCTCCTGAAGATTGTCATATGGTCTCTTTAAGACTGTTAGTTTATACTTTAGGATGACTCTACATTCCATTGCTCCTCCCTCTGGTGGATGTCATTCACCTAGGACAAGAGGTGTGAATCTAATTATCTTCATCCAGAGAAGAAACCTGAACTGAGATCTAAATGAACAGGATACCGTATTAAACAAGTGTAGTAGTATTCACAGCTGCCATTGGCTTTTGTCAGAAATTGATCTGCTAGACTGGCTGAAACCAGTTAGATCAACTTAGTCAAGGAAGGTAAGTTGAATGATTCTGGCAAACATTGTGGGAACAAAGTACTAGTCAGCATTCAGATATTATTACAAACTTCTGTTTGAAACAAAGAAAGTTTTTATGTGAAATCTAGGGATTTTTTTGAGTTTCTTGGTTCTAAAGATATTAATTCTTTACTTTCCAACCTTAATTCTTTCTTAATTAATTCTTTACTTTCCAACCGTTTTTGTACACATGCCTTTTAGCTAATGGATTTAGCTGCCTTTTTGTTCCTGTTCAGTAGCAATTTTTGATTGATGTGTATTGTTTAACATGGTAAGTAATAAGAACATTTTCTTTACACTTAAAATGGTCATTGCTGATTTGTGAAAAATACTCAGTTGCCCTACTACCACTTTACTTGCTTTTTCACATCAGTGTATCATTCGGTCCCTAACATCTCTCCCCTTGCTCTCTCTGAGACAATTTCAAGCCCCCTTTCACTACGATATATCATTTGGATGGGACTGAGTTAGATTCGTAGCTGGTCATTATTCATGTGCTTCTAGTTCTTAGGCTAAAACCAGGAGTTGTATTATGTTGATTCAATTAAGATATGTATTTATTACTCTTATAAAAAGCCAAATATAACTGGATTTTGGGGATTTTTTATGATTTTGGCTTGTGGTTTTTTGTGTTATGGGAACTTTTGGGGTTTTATTTCATTTTTTGTTGTTTGTTTATTTGTTAAAACTCTTTCTGATATAGACTGTTATCAGCAAAAAATTATTCCAGAAATGTATGAGGAAGAGGTCAAAATTTTGTCAGGAATTTCACATTCCTTGTAGGAAATAATAAATTCTTATTTATTTTTATGCAAAAATTTATTTTTATGCATAATTCTTAATTATTCTTATGCAAAAACAAACAACAATACAATGCCTTAGGTCCCTAATGCCGGTGAAAACAATTACCAAAAAGTTATTGAAGTTTTTTGAAACAGATGCATCCATGGTCTTTTTAAACGCACTGATGATTAAAACTTGAGTATCCAGCCACACAAATGTCAGCAACTTTGCAGACATAAGCAAACAAGAAGAAATTTTGTCTCTCTTCTCTGTTCCTGCAGTTTTTATTTGCTCTATACTGTGGATTTCAAATAAATAGGACATGAGTATAGGGCAGACTTTCCATTGCCGCTTCCAAGTCTACAACAAATTATGTTGTGTTGCCTACAGGGTACTCCTTTTTTATTCACAGATGCATTAAAAATTTGTTTCTGTCTGTGTGACCTGTGAATAAATGATGTTTCTTAAAGAAGATTCACCATAGGTTTTGACATCATTATTTTTGTCCATGATAAAGTGCAGGCAGATCAGAATGTTGCAGCCAGCCCATTCACTTCAAAAGCTGCTTTGTATGTTTTTGTGTTTGACAATGATCTGTTGGTTCAATTAGGAGTTCATCATAGCCCCTGTAACCTGTGACAAAATCTTCAGTTTGATAAGCTAGACAGAAAATCGCAGAAAACTACAGAAAATCACAGAGGCTTCTATAATTTCAGAACTTTCCAGAGACAGTAGAAAAATGTACTAGAAATTTCTATCTCCTCATCTTCTGGGAAAAGGACTTACCATGTTTTTATGAAAACAATCTACAGGGTTTCCGTGTAGGATTTGTCTTTGTACTTACTGAAGTGGGGCTTATCTGGGTTTTTTTAGGTGTAAGAAATATGGTACAGAATTTGTGTAGGTACTTCCAGCTAGAGACCATGAAGTTCCATTGAAAAGCAATCTCACCTATTTTTAAATGCCTATAGCTGATTTCTGCACTTTAGTTTGTCACTGCTTTACAGTCAGTGAAGAAACAGGCATCTCTGTGGAATCTCATAAAGAAGGTATTCAAAATAGTTCACAGGAGTCATGCCCTAAAATGGCCAGTTTCTCTCCATTCCCTCTAATGAAACACTGAGCTGAATTTCTGTGAGGTAGATGTAAACCCACTATAGACTTTGTGCATAATTCATTTACCAAAATATAATAATCTAAGGCTGTTTTTCAAAAAATAATTTAAGCCACACTGCCTCCAGCTGACCTCCAAACTCCAGCCCCTGCCCTGAAGTATCTGTATTTGGATTGACTGATATTATACAGAACCTGTGAGAAACCAGTTTTATTGTTGAGGAACACCTACAGGCTAGACAGACCCTACAGTGCCTAAAATGTCATGGGAAGCAAAAATTTAGGGAAGGAAGTTATCCCAATGAAATTAGGTGAGATGAATCCTTGACAGGATTTATTTAAATGAGAAAGTTTAGATGAGGTTGGAACTGTTATAGAGGCATATCAAATTCCTAGCAGGCACATGTTAAAAACACTCTGTCAGAGTGGAACCTACTGTGGAACAAGGTGAGATATTTCTTAAGAGATTTATTGTCTTCTCTCTTATGAATTCTTTTAGGGTTATAAGAAACCTGTAAATACACTTACACAAGAATCGTGATTCAGTACTGCTATTTCATTCTCTGACAGAGCCTTTCTCTGCTCCCTGCTGTGCAGAATGCTGCAAGCAAGGCAGATAAAAGATATTTTTGAGACATACAGATATTTTGGGTGCCCATTTTTACTATTTGTACTTTTCTGATTTAGGAAGCTTCTTTTATTTGCTCCTTTGTTTTTGTGAAATATGCATGAGTGGTTGTTGTGGGGAATTTCCTTATTATTTAGATTTCCTTTTCTTGATTTTCCTTCTTTTATTTTATTTGTTTATAGTTTGGGGTGGGGCTTCTTTTTTTTGGTTTTTGCATTTTTTGTTGGGGGGGTTAGTGAGTTTGCATGAGGGTTTTTTTTTTTTTTTTTTGGTTTACTATTTATTTAGGCGTGTTTTTATGGGTGGCTTTTTTGGATATTTCCAGAAGTTTTTCTTTCCTACCATAGAATTTACTTATTGGGTTGGGTTTGAGTTTTGTTTGTTTTGGTGGGGTTTTTTTGTTTGTTGGGTTGGGATTTTGTTTTGGGTTGTTAGATTTGTTTGGGTTTTGTTTTTTGGTTTTTTTTTTTTTTTTTTTTTTTTTTTTGTGGTTTTGTTTGTTTGCATTTTTTCCTTAACTAGTGGACAGTTGTTTGTTTATCTACCTATTTCAGTTTTTATAGGGTTTCCTTAGATCTTTAGTTAGAGAGGCTGCTGTAGACATAAGGGAAGATTCTAGTAGCTTCTCACAGATGTCATCCCACTCCCCACTACCAAAACCTTGGCACACAAACCTAATCAACCTCCTGTGTTTTGTTTAATTCTTTATTGCTCAGTTTTCCCCTAGCTTAAGACTTTTTTCCATGTAGCAGTTTGTGAGTTATTTGTTTTGGGGTGTTTTTTCTTCCAGATTTTTATTTAATCAAGGACTGGGAGAATTCAGTCATAAGGTTGAACTCCTTTTTTTTTTTTTTTTTAACATCACACTATGACCATGACCATTCCCTGCAGTTTGTAGGGTTTGCTTATTTATTTAATTACCTATTTGCTTCCTTTTTATTTCCAAAAAATTGGAAATTTTTATTTCCAAATTTATTTCTGTTGGCAATTGCCTCTGGAAGCTCCATAGGGTTTCTGCAAACCATAGGGTTTCTGCAAACCAGTTTTTTTGTCAGCTGTTCCCTGCTGGGAGAATGACTCTTGACTGAAAAGGGTGTATACCCATATAGTATAGCTGACTTGCACAGAGTGTATCAGGCTCCTGCTCAGCTCCAGAGTGGAAAGGTGTTTCACTAGTAGGGAAGAGTGCATGTAACACAAGAATTGTGGCTGGCAGTGACTGTGAAGCGACTCAGAAACTCAGAAAGACCTTGACTCACACTGATTGAGAGCTGGATGATGTCACCTCAGTCAGAGCGACAGAAGATGTGCTCTGAATGGGGCACTGAATCCTCATGAAAAGGGGGTAGGTGACTTTGTAACAGGGGATGCAGGTAAGGCTGAGGTGTTTGCTGTCTTCTCTGCCTCAGCCTTTATTAGAAAGCTTGTCCAGGTCTTTTTGCCCAGAAACAGGGTTCAAGAAGGAGAAGAACTTTCCAATGGTGGTAGAAGATCAATTAATGTTCATCTTGAGCATTCTTGATTCTTAACCATCCACAGGACTTAATGGGATACACCCTATTCAAAGGGATAAACTCATCTAGATGAGTCAAACCATGGTCCTCTAAGGCAGCTGGAAATGGAAAACTGGCCCTGCAAGAAAAGGCTGGACAAGCTGGGTCGGAGGAAAAATATTTTGGGTAGCAGGCCTAACAGTCATCACCTACTGCTTTCAAGAAACCATGGAGATTCAAAAAAACATGGTGGAGGAACAGAAGAAAATAATTTGGAGCTGCAGCTGTTTATAAGAGGTGGTGTGATATGGAAATGTTCAGTATGAGTTTGTTCCAGCCATTGGAACAGGCTGTATGAATATCTGTCTTCAGACATTTTCTAGACAGCTGGACAAAGGCCTGAGCAACTTTGTCTTAATTCAGTGTCAACCCTATTTTGAATATGAGCTTGGGCTTTGCTTCCTACTTGAATGCTTCTAGATGGAGTATCATTTAATGGGCATTTAGCTTTCTAGTTAATGTCTTGGGCTGTCTATAATGTCTATAGTTCAGTCTGCAGATTTGATGAAACTATAAAATATTTGTTTTGGAGTATCTGAAAATTAGATATTATATCTTTAAACACCTCTGGGCCTTGCTAATTTGGGAGTTCACTGTGACTAATAGGATAACATCAGAATAAGGAGAACAAAACTGATATGGTTCAAGATTCCTTTTGCACTTTCTTGGGAAAGCTGAATGAAAGGAACTGAAATTATATTTTCCAGTTGTGCTGTTAATTGGCTCCTTCATAAATACTACTTGGTCCTTCAGCGTTAACAAACTGACATGTCTTCACTGAATCCTTTTCATCATCTTAATTGCACATCAGACTTAATGAATGTGGTGTCTACATAACAGCAAATCAGAGCTGTAGTTTGTTCAACACAAAACATAATGATTTCAGGCATGCCACAAGTGAGGAAGGACAGCAACTCTTTCTCACACATGAAATATTTCTCATTCTCTCTGTTTATCTGCTTGTTTATCTTTTTGGTTTCTGCCCTACCCTACCCCCATTGAAGCTGCAGCATAACTTTAGGACGGGGAGAACTCAAACCCAAAGATTTCCAACCATTTTCACAATCATGAATTTTGCAAGATTTCCCTATCACCACTTCTTGATTCCAACACCATTTTTGTCAATTCTGGAATTACTTATGTGCCCAAGAAGTATCATAAAATATGGTGCTACCAGTAAAAAATGGACATTTTATACAGATGATTGTACCCTAATTTTGTAACTTGCAGTGAATAAAAGCAGCTCATCCTATTAAATATTCATCTTTCTGGTTTTTTTTATTTTGTTTTGTTTTTCTGAACGCATTTGAAACATTAAACAATCTTTTTTTCTAAACATTTTCCAGCTAACAATCAAGAAGTTCACAACAAATTTTAATGTTCTGTTTATTTATGCTTTGGAGCACTATAATGTATGTAAAGGGGTTTTTTTAATAGTTTAATTTCTTTTTTAAAAATTCACACTTGAGTTTTTCAAATGTACCTATTTTAACTGAAGCACAGTCCCTCACTACCATATCCATGTTTATGGTACTCCTCCTAAATAACAAGATATGGTGTTGTGATTATACTTTTTCATGTAGGCAAAAAGTGCATTAAAACATTTCAAAGAAACTTTATGTTGAAAAGAAGCATATATTTTGGTGTTCTTCACTCCTTTTTTAGCACTGCTAAACCCATAACAGTTATCACACACAGAAAGTAGTACTTTCTACGAGTGGGAGTGAAGAGGAGTATCCTATCTAGTCTACTGAAGCAGATACTAAAGACAGACCACGCGCAAAGATAGGAGAAATAACGTGTGGAAGAAGATTTTTATGTGAAATTATTTGAACTTCAAAGAGAATTTATTTTCTATTTTCTTCATCACCTTCCTCCATGAGATTTTGCTCTCCTTTGTTTTATTGTGTTTTATTTTCTTATTTTCTCTTTTTTTTATTTTTCCTGATTTAGACTAAGGGTAAAGGAAAAAAATGTTTGGGATATTTTATTGGTGGCTTTTTTGTTAATAGTTTTGTTTATTAACTTTTTAATTTCCTATCTCTGTCTACAGCTCAATCTTACACTGGATTTTACTGTCTTTTAGCACTCATAAATAGAACAAACACAGTCTTGAGGAGATTTAATATTCTGTGCTACAAAATTCATTCACCATTTTTTCATGGGCTAAAAGTTTGTGAAAATTATTTGATATCCTGATTAATTTTCCTACATTATGTACTGATTATGATCTCTATACCTGGAAGTGAGATCTGTCTACTTGCTAAGTTTAGAAGGCTTACTAATATTGCTACAGACAGAGATGTGAAGTATTTAGTCACCAGAAAATGTTTACATGTCCTTTCCTGAATGATAATGAATTATAACAAAGCATGTAAGAATAAAAAGTTTTCATAGTAATACTATAAAAAATAAAAATTGCAAACAATATCTTCTTCAATTTTCCCTCCTGGATACTTAAATATTAGTGGTTAAGACAGTGATAATAGACATTGTTTATAGTCTGCCAACCTACTGCCAACTGTCAACCTAAGCTATAAATTCTCAAAGATTTATTCAGGAAAAATAAAATCAAGCTCTTGAAATCATAAGTGTTCATACTGAATAAACAATCAAAGGGAACCATGACTACTCTCAGCAGAAAAAGAAACTGAAAAAAGCAATGTGAATAATGACCAGTTTTATTTAACATGAGCAGCAAGAATGATACCTATAAAAATGCAAAAGTTTGGAGGAGGCAATGGAGCAAAACAATTTTTTGACTATAAGAGCTCAGTAAGTTTTCTGAAGTCTTTTAAATATTTCTTGGTTCTCCACAGAAAGACGTATTTAGGGATAATATATAACTTTTATTAAGGAAATAAATATAACTTTTGTATTGCACTAAATAGAAGTGAAATAACAGGCATTTTGCTTTACTGATGCTTGGTTTCCATGAAAAAGAAAACTTGTTCCAGGAGATGTTTTTTTGGGAGGACAGAGATTCTAAAGATATTGGCAAGCTACTGATGACTCTCATACAATTGTGTGACACTGATATATGCCTGAAACATTTGTGATAATGCCTCTTACATCTTAATGAGGTAAGTGTCTAACAAATAGCAGCAGGGTGGTGCTTGAAAAAAAAAAAAAAAAAAAAAAAAACATGAAAACCAGCTCAGGATTATGAATATCTATATAACAAGTTATTCAGAGCAACAGGTCATGCAATGTCATGTCATTGAAATAAGAGTAATTGTGAAATTGTTCTGTCCTGTGTTAGAAAATAATATATGATGTTTTCTTTTCATTGTATATGCAACCTAACTTAGACTACTAAGTACAATGGACCAAGAAACATGGAAATGTTCTTCAGGTTTGCCAATAAATTAACCAGATATCTCAAAAATCTAGTGTGATAAGTTTGTGATAATTGGACCAAGCTTTTCAAAAAACCCCATTCATATGTATATTCACAAACACACATATTTGTTTGCATGTGTATATGAACACATGCAAAAGTTTTTCAGCTTGAAATAATGCTCCTAGAAATATGCATGTTCTCCACTTAGATAATGAAGATACCATTCAGTAGTTATTTTGTAAGATTTATTATTTGTAGAAGTCCTTGTTAAAATATATCTTAATTTGAACTTTATCTTCGATCCTATCATTGTAGTACATTGTCACTGATATAGACTTGATTTAACTTTCCTTTACACCCATGAATTTCAGTTCTTTCTGTGGCATAAGCAGAAGGTGAAATATATACTTGACACAACTACCAGAGGATACTTTATTTGGCATAAACCAGCTATGTCTTCTTTTCCTGGCTCTTTTTTCAGACACAATATGCTCAATAGGCACAATAGTAGAGGTCATGCAGTTTGGGAGTCAGGATATACAAATAGAGCTGTAACTAATAAGAAGGTTTTCTTCTTCTCCTTAACTAATAAGAAGGTTTTCAAAAATATGATAGCTGTTGCCTGCATTCAGAAGAACATCCAGCTAGATTCACTACATGCTTTTGAGCTTTTGATCTAGCACAGAAGACATATCTATAGGTCTACTATTTGTTGTATATATCATTGCTGAGAAGAATATCACACATGAATGGCTTTGATTTTTTTACCATGTTTAACATTTTCTATTGACAGTTGAAGCATTTCTGTTGCACCCTGGGTTTTGCAATGAACCCTTTCTCAAAAAATATTTTTGCACCACTAACTATAGACAAAGTAGGTGTCTTATTCAGCGTTATATATTCCAACCCAGAACAAGGAATCTAACTTTTAGTCAAATGATATCGGGTATCACCGTGAGATATGCAACTTATTTTTATTTGCCTCTAAGTAAGTATAAGATGTTAGATTACAGAAATTTTTCCACATGACCCATAGTATAAGTTGAAGTGGTGTTAGTGTAACAGAAGAAAATGTCTCAAATTTTTACTTAAAATACTAGATACTTTTAGGAGATAAAGGAAAAAAAAAATCAAGGAAATTAGAAGGAAAAAACTATAAGGTAAAGGCAGTCAATGAGTGAACTGAAAAAGAAGAAAGTGTTCAGATGAAAGCATTTAACTTTAGAAGAAGTCCTGCAGGCAAAGCTAAGATTCCCTGAAACTATTCATGCCAAACAGACTTGTCAGTAGAAAGAGAACTAGCTATTTACAGGCACAAGAAACCTAAGTATGGTGAGGCGAATGTTAATAGGAAGTGACTTTCCCTGCCATTATTGATCATGCTAATGGCTCTGAATATTGCTCTTCAGGCTGATGCATGGTGTGTGAAAAGGGGATGGTAAGTCCTAATGCAGCCAGCAGATGAGACATCCCCCATTCCTTGAGGTGCTTTAGTATGTACTTTCTGATTCTACAGTAAAATTCATCTTTCACAGGGACTAAAATGAGTAAAAGGATTTCTAATGTTTGCATCTGCTTCTGTCATTGTCTCATAGATTAAATCAAATCTACTGCCTACTAAATAAGGTCATTATTTGTCAGTTTAATGCCACATTACGTTAAATTCAACAAACATATTACAGCAATTTTATGATGTAGTACTAGCTGTGTCAGAGGTTCACAGCTAAACTTCCACTTTTAACAATGAGTTCAAAGGGTGCTGGTCAAATATTGCTTCTGGTCTTAACTTGGCACATGAAAGACACCATCTGGCTGCATTTTTCCCAGGCATTAAAATAATAATTTAAATAGTTATAGATATGGCTCTAACAATTACTAAAATTTACTGCTTCCAGGTTCCTTTTTCTTCTAAACCTATTTTTACTCCAAGTAACTAGGCTTTAATGTAAATATCACATTTGGGACAAACTATAGATAATGTTATATCAGGTTTTGAGGTTCTGGAGCATGTCCAAACGAACAAAAATGTTGGTGAAGCATCTTATAAGAAGAGGCTGAGAGAACTGGAGTTGTTCAGTCTGGAGAAAAGAAAGCTCAGGGAGGATCTTATTACTCTCTACCACTACCTGAAAGGAGACGCTCAGGAGATGGGGGTTGGCCTCTTCCCCCAGGTAACAAGTGACAAGTCAAGAAGAAGTGGCCTCAGTTACACCAGGGGAGTTTTAGACTGGATGTTAGGGAAAATTCATTCATCAAAAGGGTTGTCAAGCATTGGAATAGGCAACCTAGAAACTGGTGGGTAGAGACACCATCAGTGGAGGTATTTCAAAGAAGGATGGATGTGGCACTTAGGGAAATGTTTTAGTGGTGGCATTGACAGTTCTGGGTTAACCATTGATGATCTTAAATACTTTTTCAATCTAAATGGCCATGCAATTCTATTTGGACATAATTCCTAGTCTTCACGTGCAGAAAATAATTGAGGAAAAATTACATGGATAGGTGTCATATAGTTATGCTGTTTATATTATGTTTAAATGTTAATGTGGTCAGGATTATTATTTTCATTCCATTCTACAATTAACACTTGTTTCAAGAGACCTACAAAACAAGAATAGAAGTGAAAAATATATTGACTGAACTGGAATTTCATAAGATTTTTTTCAACATACTTATGTGAATTTTCTTTGTATTCATAATGTTATTCATATTCATAATCTTCAACTCACATGTTTCTAATATTTATTTTCCAGTTCATGCAGAGAGACATCCATCTAAAAATTATTTGAACTCCTGTTAGTCACTATTTCAATGGGAAATCACATTAAACTGTTAATAATGGTGTGTTTCATGCTCCTTTTCAACTACAAGTTGAGGTAGTTTTGGTAATGCACAAATACCTAATGATCTTATAATATAAAAAAGTAAAATTTCAGCACTGATTCAGGTCCCTAAGCTCTAGGAAGTCTTAGGCACTTGAATATATATACATGCTTGAAGTTTTCCTACTGGCTAGCTCTAGATTTTACATAGTATTTGAGTTGTGTAAAGTGGAGACATTTGTATATCAATACAGGAACCTAAATGCTTCTTTCTCTGTGCTTACAGATACCTTTGATGCCTAGAGAGGCCACCTGGAACAGAGTCTGGACAGAGTTAGAGGAATAAAGTAGGCCTTCAAAGGATACCCCTTGACCAGTACAAAAGCCTGGCCGAGGCTCTGCCCAAGATGGACCCAAGATGGATGACTGGTCACACTTTTATAAGTTTTGGTCCATTTACATATTGGGGTTAATTTTCCAATTACAACTTCAGGTTATGAAGTCCCATCCTCCCAGATTGCTCTCCTCAATTTGCTGTTGTTTACATGTTTTGGGCCTGAAGCTGCTATAGTGTCCTTGGTTCTTGGGCTGGAAAAGGATTGTTTTGTCTAACTTAACTGTGAAGAGAATTCGCTCACACTTCATATGAAGTACTAATGCAGTACAGAATCTGGAAAATATGAAAGTTAAAATTTAAGGCATTGCCTTCCTCTGCATTAACTTCATTGTAGACTAAAATGATATGAAACTAATTTTCTCACTTCTAGTTGGTCAGGAGCATATATGTCTGAACAGAGATCAGATTGAGCCTGTCCATGCAGCTGGGTCCTTGGGTTTGACTCTGTGCTTAATCTCTTCTGCCCTGAATTCATCTGGGTTAAAACAAGGATAATAGGATTGCCTGATCTACACTTGAGGATTATTTCAGAAATTAATGCATTCCTGTAATGGTAACCTATATAAACATCTAGACAGGTGTCATGAATGAGTGATTTAGGTCACTTTATACAGTTCATGCGAAGGGATGAGGATGAAAAAGGGTAGAGGCTCAAAAAAGTAAGAGAGACCCTCCTGTTGAGTCATGAGATTCAGATGGGCTTCCCTTGCCAAACTCAGGCTTGATCCATGGTTAAATTCTAAAGGATTCAGCAGTACTCAATCATTGACTATTTAATACAATCATTCAACAGAATTTATTATAAGCACAGCAGTAACTTAACTATAGATCTGAGGTGACACTATTCATACTACAGCATATGCAAAGCAATTCACAGAAGCATACACACAATCACAAGATAGTATATACAAAGGTATATTTGTTAAAAATCCCCTGTGAGTTCAGTGAAATACTCAAGCTGGATATTTTTGCATCTCTCAACAAGCAAGAAGTGTTGAGTCTTGAGGAGTGGGGGTAGCAGTCAACGTCCTGTCATCAGCTTTTGGCAATTGCCATGTGAGTAGCACAATCTTGAGAGTTTGCAAGCTCTTAGTGGCACTGCACTGGGAGGTGCTGGGGCAGCCTGCTGCAGTCCAGGAAAGCTCAAAGGGCCTCACTTAGAATTGCTTTAGTAATCAGTAAATCTCCAGGATGATTCAGGCAAGAGGGGATGATCCGAGGCTGCCAGGGGATAACTATATCTTGTCCTGCTCCTTGGTTTGCTCCTGGTAGTATTAGTCACATAGGAGTTTCTGATAAGGTCAAAGAAAACTGCATGGCCTAACTCATTTCTCTAGGTTGAGAGCTAACAAGAATTCCTGAGATCATATTGTACCCTCTGGCAGGGGTAAAAAGCACCACCCCAACAGATGTGCTCTCTTCAGTCATTTAGTTACAGTTTCTTTAATCATATATTATAAATTCCTAACTGGAAAGAGGCCTATCAGAAACATAAAAGGTCTGACTATATTTGTTTCTGGATGATGATCCACACAAGATATTTTACTGTTAATTAATAATTCTCCATGGTTTTTACTCTTTCTCTTTCTCTACAGATTTTAACACAGACAGCTTGAAATTTGATTAGAGCTAGATCAGTATAAAAAAGAAAACAATGTTTACCCGATCTCACAAATCCATTCCTTAGCTGGTTTTGATTTCACTAATAGCTTTGAAATACTGTGGATTTTAGTGAAGAAGTAACCTATTTAATCTATGTATATCTGTGTGAATAAACAAACTTACATACATACCTATATGTACCCCTAAGTACATCAGTAATCAGTATACAATATATGTAATATGCGTATACTTGTACATGCATATATATTATTTAGTGTAATGTGATTGTGTATCTGTAGAGACATTTTAGCTTTCATTAAATTTGATTGAGTAAAAATGTTGTTAATTGCATCCATTATTTCAATTCAAATAGAAAATGCAGTGAAAACCCACAATTCTCTTTAAGTAAGGCAGAATGCATATTGGAAGTAGAAATATCAAAATGATGGACTTCACATTTGTTTATTGACTGTGCCATTGTTTATATTTTTATCTTTGTCAGTCTTTCTGTCTGAGGGTGACACGGCAGGGTTCTGTAGCATCCCATGAACTCTCCTACCTTGGTCAACTCTCAAATCCTCGTCCCTGGCAACAGCAGTAGCTACTTACCATAGAGCCAGTCCTCCTGGGGGGAAAAGCAGTCTCCCATTTGGACTTCTGTGCTGCAGCTTCCACTGTGTAACTCCCCCTGGTTTCTCCTTTCCCTGTCCCCTCACTGGATTGGTATCCCTGGTGGCCACCTCCCTTTCTCTGGAGAGAACCTCCAAAACCTCTCTGTCCAGCCCTTAGATCCGCACCCCACCCCTTCCCCTTCTTAAGCTGTCTCTTCCACGTGGTTGTCCTCTTTTACCTCACTGGGTTCCCTTCAGCCACATGTGATATCCTTCGCTGGAATAAAACCCTGCATAAAGAGCCTCTCGCCTCTGTCGCTGAGCCAGCTGCGGTGAGTGTTGAGTGAGGGTCTGACTGCATTGCCTGAAGGTTATCTCAACCTGCTTTTCCACAGGAGAGGCTTGTGGGGGACAGATTATAGGCAGCAGCAACCACTACTCCAACCACCACTACTCCAACATCCGCAATTTTAGGGTACAGGAAAAACAAATATATATTTTTTATATTTCTTCATTTGGTTTTATTGTAAGATAGGAGGGTTTTCAATTTGCTCCTATATTTATTTTATTTTGGTAAGAAAATTTTGATGGTTTATATGTATTTTGTCCATAATCAGTTAAGAATATATTAGGACAGTCCCAAATAGAAATATGTAAAAGAAAAAAAAAGGTCTTTTTTTCTTCCACTATTATTTTTGAAATAATGATGAATCTCCAATTAACACACACATAAATAATTTTTTATGTCAAATCGTAGTACTATCAGAAAAAGTAACCTTAGGAACACATGGACCAAACAAAATAAGAATTTTGTCATAGAAGCTGAGTTTGGTCATAGTACTGTGGTTTGAAATGGATATCACACTGAACCAGCTTCACCGTATTTAACCCCACATGAAACAAAGTAGTTCTTCTCTTAGCTATTGGAGATTCTATTAGCTCCCTTGACTTCAGTGAGAGCTGACTGTAACCCAGTGAAGTAATTATCCTCACTCAGCTAAAAGAACAGAAGCAACTGACTGGGGAGAGGTGCTGCAGCCGAGGCTCAGCATTACTCACACAGCAGGAACATGGATGAAAGGCACCAGGCACCATTACAGAAGCCACTCAGCCATCAGGTCAAGATAAGAAAAGAAAAACTGTTGGCAGTAATTCTACCTTTCCCTGAGGAATAAAAAAAGCAACTCTAGATAGCTTTCAGGAAGGACAAAAACTTGGTGAAGTGACGACTGTAGAACACCTGCACTTAAACTACAAAGAAAAGAAAAAACTCAGTATGTGTTCAAACCAAGGGATGATATACTGCCTCAGGATATTGTGCTTGTAAGCTGCACAATAATGCTGCTGGGTCTGTATATATGTTATTTTACATACAACATGAAAAAAATGAGAAAGACATGCTATATATTTTAAGAGATAACTGTAATCCAGGGAAGAATGCCTTAAAATGTGTGTAAAAAATAATGTATAATCCATAGAAGTTTCTACAGAAAAAAAAAGTGCTGTGTTTTCATGCCTAAATGATTTCTATACATTCTAAAGACAATGTTGTGATACTTCCATAAAGAAAATTTACAGTTAAATCAGAAGGTATTGATAATTTCTCTTTAGGAAACATCAATCTGAAAACCTATTGAATAATCAGTATGATAAATTTTATTATGAGTTAATAAAATCCCCTTAATCTAGTGAAGAGTAAAACAAAGAAACTCAAGACTGGCTAGTACAAAAATTATTCTGAAACATCACTAGTAACACAGAATTTTACAGAGAAGATAACAGTGATGCCATAATGATTGAAAAAGGCAATGCCATGTCCTGCCCCTGAGGAAGAATGACATCTTGCTCCAGCAAAAGCTGGAGCTGCATGGAAAAGAACTCTGCAGAAGGGTACCTGTGCATGTTGGTGGACATGTCGAACGTGAGCCAGAAATGTTCCTTCATGGGAAAGACAGCCATATACCTCCCTGTCTATCACAGGCACAGTGCTCCCAGCAGATTGACAAAAGCAATCCTTTCCCACTGCTCAGCCCCAAGGCCTGACTTCTGGACTTCTGGGTTTCCCAGTATAGGAAGGACATGGAAAAACTGAAGTGTGTGCAGTTAAGGGCTGTAAGGATGATAAAGGGCCAGGGGCATCTAACAAGGCAGCCAGGCTGAAACAGTGGGGCTGTTCAGCATTGAGAAGAGAAGATCAGGGAGATCTTAGAAATGTGTAAAAATACCTGCCAGGAGGGAATAAAAATACATACGTCCTTACTAGGGATTAGACCATCTTTGGGATACAGCTGAAAAAGATTGACAGGCTGTTTCCTCTCTAAAGGAATACATTTAACTTGTAACAAAACCACTCTGCAAGTTGAACCTATGGAAATCACAAATGGATTTATGTGAAAACTAAAATACAGTTCCAAATTAAAAAAAAAAATAGTGTAAATGCATTTTTATCTTGTTCAGTGTATATTATGATCCAGGGTGAACAACAACATTTAATGATCATTGGAAAACGCAGAACACAAAGCTCATTTGACACAGAAAATTTGTCACTGCCAGAAAAAGGCATCAGTATGGAACAATCCAAAATTGTCTGAGAAAAATCTTAGTTGAAAAACAACAAATGTGATGCTTTCACCAAGGAAAATCAGACAAAATATCACTCCTCATATGAGAAGACAGAACTGGAGCACATGTGCACTCAGTGTGTAATACAAAGACAACTAAGCTGTTAGCAAGTTAGGACTAAATACCCAAAGTTAGATCATGCTGAGAATGATCTAACTTTGAGTCAAAACTATCCTGCCAATCACTGAAATATTACCAATGATTAATTACCTGACTAATTACTTGAGAACATGTAGCTTGTCGACAGCCAAAAACCAAGGAAGCCTGTTCCTTCCTCATGTTAGGCCTTTCTCAGTCTGTGACTGTGCCTGACAACTGTAGCATATTCCCTGACTGTTCCAAGGAGAATGCATGGAAAATCCACCTGTGCTCACATATATCATTCTCCTGCCTGTCTACCCCACTCTCCTGAGGTACAGAGTACTGGACTGTACACATTTACTTAGGCAATGAAGGTTACATCAGACGCAAAGCTGGGCTGAGGATAAGGGTTGGATAAAAAACAGAGAAGCAATTCTGCTACCACAATGATTCCACCACCATCATCAATCTGCTGTCAAAGGCAATGCAATATAAAAATGTCAGTGATGATATTGATCACCTTCTGGATTTCTGAGCTGAGTGTGTGCTGAATACTGCTGATGGTTCATTACACCCAGACACTGTGGGTGAGACAACTTACCTTGCCTGAGTTCATACACCTTTGCCAATTCCCAGCTTGTTGTGTCTTATAGTTCGGACTATAAATGACTTTGTGGCAGCAGCTATCTTTTATTATATTTCTGCAAAATGCTAAACAAAGTAGAGGCCCCAGCATTTAGGAGTACTACAATGAAAAGTAGAAGTTAATACACATTATTTTATTTCACTTTTTCTTCCAACAGCCTTTTTCAAAAATACAGTAAGATTAAAAACTATAAAAGGAAAGATCTGTCAAGTGCTTAAAACATCTTTGTGTGACCTAAGATGAAGCAACACAGTTTGATACAGAAGGTCTTCAAGGTTCTTCTGCATGGTCATTGCAATAGTGCATTTTTTCTGATTGCTGCCACCTGTCTCCCTGTCCTAATGTCTCCTGCAGTCTCCAGAATGACAGAAGCTTCAGTAGTAACAGCAGCTGGAGAAGCTGAAAGGTCCGTATGATGTTTCATTTATACTCTTATTAAAAAGCATTGCTTTGGTGAGTTGACTTTTGACTGGATGCCAGGTGCCTACCAAGCTGCTCTATCACGCCCCTTCTCAGCATGGCAGGGTGGAAGAAATAAGATAAAAAAATTAATGGGTCAAAGTAAAGGCAGTTTAATAAAGTGGAAGCAAAAGTTGCTTGTGCAGAAACAAAGAAAAACAGTAGATTTACTTTCTCCTTCTGTTAACAGGTGGTGTGAGACTGCTTCTCAAGAAGTAGGGTTTCAGAATGCATAGTGGTTTCTCCAGATGATAAACACAAATAATTAATGCTACTACCCTTCCTCCTTCTTTGTCTTAGTTTTCATATCTGAGCAGATGTCATATGGAATGGAATATCCGTTTGGTCAATTTGAGTGAACTGTACTGGCTACATGCCCTCCCAAAGTCTTGTCCACACCTAGCCTCTTGGTAAGGGGAAAATGTTGGAGAGACAGCCCTGAAGCTGTTGAGCACTGCCCAGCAGTTACAAAAACAGTGGCGGTTTTATTAGCTCCTTTCTAGCTATTAATGCAAAGCACAGCACTATGAGGGTTGCTGTGGGGAATATTATCTCAGCCAGACCAAATACAACTGCTTATTCAATGTTTTCCCTTTTAAACTCTCTCCAATTTTAACTCAAAAATTTTAAACCATTTACAGTTGTACGAAAATAACTTCTAAAATATTTTGATCATATTTAGGAGAGACTTCAGTTTACTACAAAGCCCGTGTTGTCATATGTGGATGGATGTCTTTTTGTGCTGGTCAAGAAGTACAGTGTGCTGGAAATTGTATTGCAAATTTGGATTCACAGACATAGGTTTCTCTGGAGCATTGAGAAGAAAAGAGGAAACTTGAAAAAAAAAATCTAAAAACAGCCCCACACTGAAAAGATAGAAATTAGTAATAATATAGAGATAGCAGAGGCAGGATATGCAGGAAGCCCATCTTGATACCAATTACTTGAATTGCTTGTGCCACAATCTTCAACTTACTCATCTTGCAAGCTGAAGAAAATGTCTGTATTTATAGTTAATACGACTATAAATTCAACCAAATCTGAATATCTTTGGTTATTAAATTCCTAACTAAATCAGAGAAAGTTTCCAATTTAACTTTTTTTTGTTAAACAAAAATTATTCTTCTTTTGACAGGATGGAGATTTGAAAAAATTATTTCATTTGTTTGATTGTCTTTATTTTTAACTAAAGGAAGCCAGAATCTCTTGGTTGTAGTTTTGTTTGCCTGCTTGCTTGGGGTCAGTTTTTTGGGTTTTGTTTTTTTTTTTTTTTTTTTTTTTTTTTTGTAGTTTTTGGTTTTTGTTGGGTTTTTTAATTTGGTTTTGGGTTTTTTTTTTTTTTTTTGTTTGGTTTTGGTTTGGTTGTTTGTGTGTTTGATTTTATTTGGGTTTTTTTAGGAGAAATTATTGAAAGATGGAAAACCACATGGCCTTTATAGCAATTCATGTGCAGTCTGATTTGAGCAAGTAACTGAAGAGGGAGAGAAGAGGAAAAAAAAATGTATTACTTCCTTTTTTCCTAGCTTTTCTACCCTAGGGAGTATTGTGGTCAGAACACAGTATCCTGAGCTAGCAGTCAGAGATATGCTGCCAATATTAAATAACTGATCCATTCTAGTTCCAGAAACTCAAAAATTACAAACATCTGAACTACTTCCAGAAGCCAGGAAAGTAATTTGGCAAAGACATATTTTGTTTCTTCTGTTAGTCTAAGGAATTACAGTCCAACATTTTTTTTTTTTTTTTTACATGCAAGTCTGTTATAAAATGATATCTTACAGCTGTGCACAGCCACAAGGAGCTTAAAGAAACACCCCAATACTGCTGAAGTTAAATGTTAAAGATACCTGATGGGGAACAATTCTTCCTACACTTCCTGAGATTTATCAGTCTTACTTTCAGGTAATATCAAATTTTACTGCAATTTATTTAAAGTAATTAAAATTAGGTGCATGCATTTGTATATTGATTTTCTTACTATTTCATGTTTTTCTATCCCTATTTCACATTCCTTTTCATTGAGTGAAGACATGGTATTTGTTTCTTCAAGGCCATTTTCCTTACACCAGGTATTCAGTTCACAAAATGACAGTGCTCAAAGCATTTATGATGTGAGCCAGATGCTACAAAATCAAGATGATGCTGTGTATTTTTCTAGGATTCTGTATTCTATGCAGAAGTCGATCTCTATCTTAATAACCTTCCAGGATTTCTGCTAAGCTTCAAATCCCTTCTCAATAAGGGTGCTTATACAAAACCTCAGCAGTCACTTTAGTGTTTCAGCTTGGAGTGTACAAAACCTTATGTGCAAATCCATGTACAGTTTTTACTGCCATTCATTGGCTTTCTTTCCATGGCACCATATCTCTAAAAGAAGTTGTCTGAACTTTTTTCTGGTAACATCTCCCAGACCAAGACAGTCAGTTTCACACACAAAGCTAGAGGAATAACACAGGAGTCACTTAGCAGTAGCAGAATGGCCTGATTTGGATCTTTGCCTGCCTCAAGACATTTAATTTAATTTCATCATTTGCATTTTGCACCAGACAGTTCTGTAAGGAACAGACCATCAAAGGGAATGTTATCATGCTGAAATTAAAGAACTCTAATGCATGTTGAAGATCCTTTTTTAAATACAGATATAAGGATTTGCACTGAATGCATGTTATAATAGTGTGTGTTCCTATCACTTATTTAAAGAGAGAAAATGAGATGTTATTCTGGTTTACAACTTATTTATATAAACATGAAAAAATATGTATTTTATTTCCATAATTTTAACATTTAATTGTTTCTCTCTCTTTATGCAGCAGTTGTTACAGTTGCACTTTTTAATTTAGAGTCTTTTACGGTTAGCTCTCAATTAATCTTAATCAATAATAAAAGCAGCTTTAAAGAAGATCCTATGCTGTTTTGGAAAATATTATGCTGAGGTAGCACTATGTATTGACCTATGGTTAAAATTATAATTGAAAACTGTGGTTTAGGTTTGCTGATTCATCTCCCTCCACTCCATAAACCTGACAGTTGTGTTTGGAGGTTGATGTGAGTTCCCGCTGATGCTTTGTGGGTAACCAAAGGTATGACAACTTCCAAATTTTTCATTCTATGGGACTCAGGATCAGGTAGGGAATCCTCAGAAAAGCCAAATGTCAAGGTAAATAGTCTCCTCTTCCTAAGTTATTTTAGTATCCTTAAATCATCTTCTAGCTCAGCATGACTGTGAAACCATTGTGAAAGCCTATTATTCATTCTGTGAAAGCCTTTTCCCTCTAACTGTGCGCTCTCAACCTGAACTATTTTTATACCTTTTTATTTTACATTGTGCACTTCTCTGGTGCATAAAATTATCATCCACCCTGACATTACCTATATCTTTTAAACATTTTATGTTTCCATTAAGGCATAACATCTTACATTTTGTCCCTTGGGCAGTATCAATACAGATTATGTTGAATTTCTAATTTGAAATTATTGAATTCTTGAAGACACACAAAAAAGGAAAATATTTTGCACCCACATCTCAGTGTTAAAGGGGAGGTTTACCATCATAGAAAAATTTAGGAAAGGGAGATCTCCTTGCTTTCTGGGTTATCTGCAAATGCAGCAGGCCTGGGGGGCATAGGCTTCCCCTTGTTCATTGGTGTATTATCTGTCTGTCTGAATCCCTGGGAGACCTTCATCGATAATATTTTAGAGTAACCAATTTGACAAGTCTGGCAAGGTACCAGATGCATAAACAGCATGTCTACACTGTGAGTCTGGTCACAATAGCAATCCCAGATGCACAAATGGTATGAGTTGCACTATAAGTCTGGGAGCATTTAATAAGCTATCAGATTGACAAACAGGGTGATTTATTGATTGTGGTGACAGAATAAGGTTCAGAAATTGCTGCTGATAAGTACATTGGTATCAGAAAGCATAGCCAATAATATTACCATGGAATAAAGGTGGATTATTTATTCCACTGGGATATTTTCACTGGTATTAATTCTTTAATAGTAATATCATTCCCTGACCCTCTTTCCCCAAAATATTCTGCAAATGCAACAAAGAGAACAACCTGCCAAACAGCAGATACAAGAACAGGCAACAAGTAGAGGAAACAGAAGGAATACCATATACCAAAACATTTTTTTTCATGTCCTAGATACCATATTTACCTAGGTATATTCTAGTGCTGGTCACCTAGGAGATCAATATTTTTCAGAGTCCTTTAAATTGTTTAGAGTCTCTTACATTGCTTATATAGTGTACAATAATTCTATTAATTGAATTAATAATTACCTTTGCTCTATATTATTACCTAATTTGCTAAGCTTTAATAAATCAAAATCAAAAAACACTGTCGGAACCCAAGGTGTCCCTCAGACACTCTTGGATGTTCCGGGTCCAGGGCAGAAGCCTCTGAGACCCTGGCAGGCAGATGGAAACCCCTGTGGCTTTGAATCTGATCCATGGAACAATTTACCAACTTTGCAGGAAGAACAAGAAATCACAAAAGTTTAGATATTATAATAGAAGTAGTTACAAAGTGAAAGGAAGGATTTTTAAGTGCTGTACAGGGGGGTTTTAAGCCTTGTACAGAGGGTCTGAGTATTGTATATGGGGGTCAGAAGTTCTAAGATGGAGGGATTTGGGCGTGCCCTGTCCTCCTTCTTTCTCCTTCCTATCCTTCATTTCTTGGTGATGTTGGCACTCACAGATTGGTTTAGAGTAGAAAGTCACTGCTCAATATAGATGATAGGCATTGGGGAAAAACTATAAACATTTAATACATAATGTGTGATATAAAAGATGGCACCAGCCCTTGGGCGGGGGAGACTGAGAGAGATGCAGAGGGAGAAGGAGTCAGAGAGAATGTCAGGGAGTCTGTGTGCCTTGAGATAACATGCAATAAACTGCCTTGAGACCGGACGACTGAAGACTACTGAGTGTTTCTTTAAAGGCACGGGTTGGAGGAGAGACTTTACCACCACCCGGGGTCACCCCAATCTGGGGGTGAAACCGACAAAACATTAACCTTTTAATTACAGGATAGAAAAATGTAAAATATTAAAACAAGTACAGCTATATAGGGTAGATGTTGTATGTCAGATGAATATAAAATCTCTAACTATTGGTGATGATTATGTACTCCATACAGCAGAGTCTGGAAAATGGCTCATGTCTTCTAAAAATAGGGCTCAATTAATTTGGCAAAGGTGAATCTGTACTGACACCTGAGATAGAAGCTGGATATGTGGCAACATGATCAAGTTTGAGGCAACATAGAAAAAGAATATATTTATATGGTAAGTGTGAATGGGACTTAAAAGACATTGCCAGGCTTACATGTTTAACACAGTCATGGTACAGCAGGGATCTTTAAAATTCTACTTTGGGAACTTAAACTCAGATATCTACCAGAATCTCTGGACATTAACTTTTGAGTATTCAGATGTTGAAAGTAAGCACCTATTATGAATGGGAGGTGCTTGAATGTCACCACATTTTTCTGTGGAGAATTTTTTTGATCCTCTGTGGATCAAAATCTTCAATTCTAATCTTAGACATTCTGAGCTCAGAAAAACTGAACCTACCTAACTGATTGATGAAAGATATGGCAGAAAAGTAACAAAAGCTATTTTATGGATTGCATGAAGTAATAAAAGAGTAATTGAATAAGGTGAAAAATAGCATCACTTCTGTAGAATGTAATTTGCACCGAGTGAAAATAAGAATTGTGAGTTGTGTTGGGTTTTTTTAATGTTTTCTAGTCTGAGAAGAGGAAGAGAAAAATAATTATCTTCTCAAAAAAAAAAAAAGGATTTTATTGGACTGATGACTAAAAACCATTGCCAATATTTGCTTAAAATTTCAGAAATAAATTAGCCACATAACTGTTTTAATGAAATTTATCTCTGACTTATGGTATATAAATCAGAAACCATGAATACACTAGAATTCACTGTAAATGAGAAAACTGAATCAACTAGGATCAAAATTATGGTCAATGTAGTTTATAATGTTTTACTTCCCTCCTCTGCATATTGTTTAGTATCAACTAAGTGTGGTGACAGAACAGATCATATATATTTCGGTCAAAATTGACACACATAAAATATGTTGAATAGCAGCTAAAATATAGTTTATTTTTTAAAGCATTACCTCACATGCCTGTTAACATTATGTAGTACATGAAATAATTCTAAACACTATAGTCTACTATTTATGCTAAATAATATAGTGCTTAAATTCCAAGAAAAAATGTCTCTCACTCTACAGGTGCAATAATATTGTTTTACTGCTGTGAGAAACTTATAAACAAAATATATGAAGGAAGAGAGGACAACCAGATGCAAAAGGAAAATAGAAAACATTATGTTATTTTTCTGAGTTTTTTGTCTTCTAGGCTAAATTAAAAAGAGAAAAAACTACATATCAGGAAAAAAAGTTAGTAACACTAAATAGGAAGTGACAATAAGAAGGGAAAAAGAAGTCATGAAAAAGAGGGAACTGTAGGATAAATTTAAAAGTATTGACGAATGTAGTGAAAGAGCACATTAATGTAGTAATGAAACAAGAACAGCACTTTCTGCAACTTCAGAAATGAATCATAGAATACCTCACTGTACTAGTGGTTTCATTCACTGGTCTGACTTATTCTCATTGCTAAAACTGCCAATTTTTAAATTAGTATTTGTCTTCAGACTGAGATACGTAAGTTTACAAAACAGGTGTCTGCACCTGCATATCACCATGTTCTTTAGTTGTATAATCACTGATGCCTGGTGTCATTTCACATGTCCAGGGTTGTATGAGACTTTGAAATGTGACAGCTTGCACACTTTATATGTTAAGTTCCTGATTACTCATATTTGTTCTGTGTGGTCTTCAGTGTGAATTTAATCAGATCTGTCATAGAATTGTAGAATCATAGGATGATGTAATCATAGAATTATGTAATCTTTTAGGTTGGAAGGGATCTTTAAAGGTATCTAGTTCCAACCCCAGTGCCATGGCCAGAGACATGGCCAGATTTTAATAAATCAGGTTGCTCAAAGTGCCATCAAACCTGTCCTTGAACTCTTCCAGTAATGAGTCAACCACTACTTTTCTGGGTGACCCATTCAAGTCCAATCTAAACCTATTCTTTAGATTTCAAACCATTTCCCCTTTTCTGAGCACTCCAGGCCTTTGTACACAGTCTCTCTCCATCATTTTATAGGCCCCTTTATGCATTAGAAGGACACAGTAAGATGCTCTGGGGCTTTCTCTTGTCCAGACGGAACATCTCAACTCTCTCAACCATTTTGCACAGGAGAGCTCTTCCAGCCCTATGATCATTTTCATAGGCCCGTTCTGGAGCTGCTTTGACAGGTCCATGTGTTTCTTTTGCTGTGGAGCTCTAGAGCTGGATGAAGTAGTACAGCTGTGTTCTCACAGGAACAAAGTGAGAAAAGGGGAATCATAGCTGGAGATTGCCCATATGTTTGTGTAGGACTTCATACTTGGCCACTTGCTGAGGGTACTCAATCCCAGTGTCTGTGTCATTCCACTAAGTGGGGTGAATGCATTGGAAGCATTCAATCATTTTGACTATGCCTCTATTACCAGGTTACAAAACCTTAGTTTAGATGCATTAGTTTAGCTATAATCTTTTATAAATAGTGAAGAGTTTAATTAGGTGTAGACAGTTGGGTTTTGTTTGTGGTTATCTAAGTTGCTAAGGATGATATATTGTCAGAAATGTGAAGAAATAGTGAAACATCATTAACCATTATTTAATCAAAACTTAGTATACTCTGTCCAGTCTTTTTCATTCTTCAGAACTCAGTAAAATTTTAATAATAATCTGAATTGTCTGCCATTTATTAGTCATATAATCCTGGCTTTCCTGAAGTTTATTTGAATTCATATTTTCAAAAATGCTTTCTATTTATTTATTTATTAATTCTAATAAATAACTGAATTGATCCAGGAATAAAAGAGCTTTTGATTACTGTTGTGTTTTAATGTCAGCCTCCATTAATCTGCTGATTAGCTACTGTGAGCTTATTTTTTTAAGTAACATTATAAAGCACTGAGGTATATAGCTAGTCATTCACATAAATTTAATACTGAAAGACACATATTTTAATTTATATTCTTAGTAAGGACTGTTTAGTTCAAAAAATAAAGAATTTCTAAAAGAAGGATTCAACATATAAAAAATCAAACCCTAAAGCATTCATCTTTTCATTTATGAAAAAATCCCCAAAACTACACAACAAAACAAACAAAAAACAGGCTGAAAACACAACCCCTACCATTAACAACAGTTTTGTCAATTACTTATTTGTAATTAGCCTGGTTGTACTGCACTGTAATTAGTATAATGATCTGCACTACTAAACTTGCCAAACAAACTCCCTCTTCATCATCTGTTGCCTCCAACGATTTCCGAAAAGTTTACATGGAATATTAGCAGGCACATTTTTAGCAGCTGAAACCAGATTTTCATACTTTTCCTTTTTACTGAGTAGTATTTTACATGAAAACTATTCAATACCAGATAGAAAAATAGAGTGATTAAAAATGTTTAAACAATTTGTATGGTGTCTGTTGTACAAAGAAATATATCTGAGTAGCAATTTTCTGCTTTCAAAAATTCTGCTGACATTGAGGTTAATGGCATTTCTTGGCTAAGACCAGAGGAAAATGGATATACAAAGATTGCAGGATGTCATAGAATTGTTATGCATTTCAAAAGCTTTTCATTACAGTATATAAACATAGTGATGTATCCACAAATATTACCTCACATATGGTTTGATATTGAAAAAAAAAAATCAGTCAATGCATTCTATATATATAGCATTACTGATGATATATATATATATATATAAATATATATATAAATATATATATATATTTATATATATATATAGCAATACTGATGAAATCTGAATGGCTTTTGCATATATTTAAAAGCTCAGACACTTCAATTAAATTTATAAAAAAGGGGGGTTGGTGGGTTGGTTTTTTTTTTATTTTATTGTTTAATTCCATGGAGTCAGCAACAGTAAAAGTATCCACACTGCCAAGTCCACCGCTAAACTGTGTTCCTAAGAATGACATCTCCATCTCTTTTAAATACTTCCAGGGATGGTCACTCAACCACTTGCATGAGTTGCCTGTTAGAATGTTTGACAATCCTTTTGATGAAGAAATTTTCCCTAATATCAAATCTAAACCTCCTCTGATTCAAGTTGAGGCCATTTCTTCTTATCCTGAGAGTTTTAACCTGAGAGAAGAGACTGATCCCCACCTTGCTACACATTTCTCTCAGGTAGTTGTAGAGAGTAAAAAGACCTTCCCTGAGCCTCTTCTTCTCCCAGATAAACAGCCCTACCTCTCTCAGTTGCTCGTCACTAGACTTAACGCTCCAGACCATCTCTGATGCCTTTCTCTGGACATGCTTCAGCACCTCAACATCTTTCTTGAAGTGAGGGGCCCAGAACTTGGACTTGAAGACAGGACTTGAGGTGCAGCCTCACCTGTGCTGAGTAAAAGGGGTCAATCACTGTCCTGCTGGCCATGCTATTTCTATTACTGGCCAGGAGGCCATTGGCTTTCTTGGCCACCTCGGCACACACTGGCTCATGTCCAGGTGGCTATTGACTAACACTCATGAGGCCCTTTATACTGGGCAATTTTCCAGCCACTTTTCCCTCAGCTTTTAGCACTCCATGGGGTTGTGAGCTAAGTGCTCACACTTAAGGACCTTTCACTTTACCGTGCTGAACGTCATGCAATTGGTCTCTGCCCATCAATCTAGTCTGTCCAGATCCCTTTGCAGAGACTTCCTACAATCAAACAGAAAAACATTTGCACCCAACCTTTTTCCATCTGCAATTTAAGGGTGCATTGGATTCTCTCATCTAGCTTATTGGTAAAGAAGTTAAATGTGCCTGGTCCTAATACTGAACCCTGAGGAGCACCACTAGTAACTATCTGTCAACTGGATTTAATTCCATTGACCACCACTCTGGGCCGAGCAGTTCAGAAAGTTCTTTAACTTGGGGATGGGTGAAGAATCCATCTGTCCATGCTATGGGCAGCCAGTTTCTCCTGGAGAATCTTGTCGAAAATGGTGTCTAAGACTCTTCTGCAGTCTAGGTAGACAATATCCACAGTGGCACTCAAGATGATTTCCTCCCATAACCTTCCCCAGAGGTTTGCTAGATGCTCCTTCCAAAACTTACTGCAGATGTGTCTTATATTTGTTAACCTCCAGACCACCAGGATCTCCCTGGTTAACCAGGACTGCTGATAAATGATGGAAAGTGGCTTGGTGAGTTCTTCCACCAGCTCCATCAGTAACCTTGGGTGGATCCCCTCTGGTCCCATAAGCTTGTGTATGTCCAAAAGGTATGTTGGACACTATCATTTTCCCTTGGATTATGGGGGCTTCCTTCTGTTCCCCATTCCTGCCATCCAATTCAGGGGGCTGGGTAACCCAAAAATAATTGATCTTACTACTAAAGCCTGAGCCAACGAAGAAATTAAGTACTTTTGTCTTTTCCCCGTCCTTCGTCTATGTTTCTGACAGCATCCAGTGAATAATGGAGATTGTCCATAATCTACCTTGATTTGTTAATATACTTAGTGAAAATAATTTTATTGTCTTTCATGGCAGTACTTAGATTGAGTTCTAGTTGAGCTTTGCCTCTTCTAATTATGTCCTGGCATAGCCTCACCTTATAGTACTCCTGAGTGGTGTCCCCCTTCTTCCAAAGTTCATAAAGTCTCCTTTTTCCCTGAGCTTGAACAAAATTTGTTCAGGCAGACAGGTCTTTCCCAATGGTTCATATTTTGGCACATTGTGACAGTCTGCTGCTGCTGTATTTAGGATAATTTTTATTCTGCATGGTAGATTTAGGAGGAATATATATTTATATGGGGGGGGGTTTAGAAGGGGTTGAGCATATAATTTTACTAGGAGATAGGCATACAGGAGAATGCAGAAATTATATCACCTTATGATACAATTGGTGTTTCTTGACCTTTCTTGAGGTATGTTGACACCAATAACTTTGGTGCTAGCTGTTTGGATTGTGGTTTTTTTTGTTTGTTTGTTTGTTTTTTGGTTTTTTTTGTTGTTTTGTTTTGTTTTGTTTGTTTGTTTGTTTTTTTCTTTGTATAGTATTACTGTCATGCTTAAATTCTTCACTTTAAATGTGATCTGTACATTTACTCAAAAGATGGAAAGCAAGATTTTTTTGTTCATGAATAAAATTCTAGACACGTTATATCTGCAGATTAGTAACAAATTGAGGAAAATTGTTTACCCTTAACGTAATGAAAAAGCAATGGAGATGCCTAAATATCATTGACTAGTGACATTTAAGGTGATGCAGGACACACAGCAAAAGCCTAGGGCGGGAGAGTGAGATACAGGACTGTGTGACACTGGGATATTTTTCTGGAGCAGCAGCTCAGGGCCAGGTAGGATATCCCAGAGTATCCTGTCACTTTTTACTTAGTCCCTCAATTCCTTTCCTAGACTGTTTGTGGTTTAGAGGCAGTAGGTTTCTTGATTCATTTGAACATCAAGAGTCCAAGGTGATTTGAAAAAATTATGGGTATATTATATTCCTGCTTCCCAACTTGTGAACCTTTGATAACAGTTACTAGTAAACATGTATAAATGAGTTTTTAATGCCCCAGTTGGCAACACCTGACCCTTCAGATGGTTGTATAAAATGCTTTCAAATAATCTCTGTAAGGCTATGGTTTGAAAGGGAGGTTTACCATGGCCTGAGAGCAACTTGTGATTTATAAGTTTCTCTGGAACAGGTTTTACAAGGAAATTGGATATCATTGTGGAGCAGCTGTTTTTACCAGGTAACCTAGGTCAGAGTGGCTTCAGAGTGTTAATGATTACGTTTGCCTGTCTCAAGTAAATTGCTTGTGAATGACTTTGTGGGGAAAAATTGCTTTAAAATAGATACTGTTGATAGCATGCTGCAAGTTGTTAGCATGTTTGCTGACCACAAATCATACAAGGAGTTTAATATAATTCCTGAGTGAACACAAAGAAGCAAATAATAAAGGTAAAGCTACGAAACACAAAAGTCTTTCTTTTTTGTATACATTTTGTAAGGAAAAAATGTTATCAATTGTCATGAGCCTACATTTGAGTATTAGGCTACTTGATAGTCCTATATCTAAATAAAAAAAAATGAATATATGATAACCTCTTCTGATACAGCAGTCAAAAAACTATAATGAGGGTATTTTTGTTTATGTCAAAGTTTTCATTTCTGACAAGAGTGTCATATTTCCAAATACGTAACTGCTATCAGAGAGCAATTTTAAGCATAAAAATCCTAGACTTACACAAAACAGATGGGATTACTTTTGTTTAGCATGAATAATTATTTCTATTCTATTTCTTCCAAAATGACATCTAAAATCCTTCTCAATATTTCATTTCTGCATAACCAGAGAGATAGACACAGTTCCTGCAAGTTGGTAAAAATTCCAGTGTACTAACTTTCAAGTAAACTTGCTTTTATGAGAGGGGTGGAACTTGAAATCACCAGGATATCAGACACTGAATTTCCATGGGAACTCACCATTTTCAAACATTACTGTTTCTTCAGTTATTTCTGAATTCTTGAATGTACATGCATTTGTACACTGGATGCTTCCTTGAATTAACATTTGGAAACTAAAATGTCAGCAAGATACAATGAAAATACTGTATATTATGTGTTTTATATTCATACTGTGGCTTTAGCTTATTTGGGACTTTCGACTGCAAAATTTTCAGCATTTATTCACTGAGTCAGAATCTAAATCAAACTGAAATGAAACAGTTGCTTTAATTTAATCTATTCTCTATTCTGTTATCTAATCAGGATAATACAGCTTTATGTTGTGTAACAACAGCCAAACTTGTTTCCAGGAAAATTTATGGAACTCCCTGTTTTCAATACTGGGCCAGAGTTTTGTGTGCCTGATATTATTAGCATTTCCAACAAATCCTTCTGAAACCTTCTGCCACAAACAAAATGAGACACTACTTTGTCCCAAATAATTGGTTCCAAATTCTACTTATTTAATTTTTATGCTTGCAAATCATAGTAGGTTCCAATAAGTGAATAAATGGTTTTGCTTTCTTCAACCTTTGCCTCATAAAAGTAAGTCTAAACTGTATTATGTGAAAAATTGCTTGAGCTGTCCTACCTGCAGTTGCTGTTAGTTCAACAGGTGGGCAAAAATTCACATAGAGAATATAAGGGCTTAAATTAAATCTCTTCAAAAAACAAGTTTCCATCAGGCCCCCAAAAGATTGTGGTTGAGGCATTGTCTGAAGGATTTAAAGTAAATTCACGTTCAACTAAGCATTACTATCTAAATTGCTGATTGCTATTCCTTTTATCGTGTATTCTTTCCTTTGCTTACCTTTCCCTTAATCACAGTTATACATGATTATGCCTTCTCTCTCAAAGTATGTGGATCTCTCTTTACTAGTGGTGTCATTTCTAAATAAATACTCCAAATAATAATTTCAAATGGCTTCTTTGATAATTATGCTCCTCTTCACAATATACATGTCATACAACTCAAAAGGAAAAGCATGCAGCAATCAGAGCCACTCTCTGCAAACTCTCATATTTATGTTCAACAAAATGGCTGTCTTCATCTCTGTTTTTGACAGCAGGCAGGAGGCAGTGTTTCATACTGAATGGTTACCATGTCCTCTGGGAAGGGTTCCCTTATTCTTCGTTAATGAAGTTTTCAAGCCAAAGCTTGTTTTGATTTCCATAGCATTTATCCTGTCACAGGAGAATAGAAAATTGTTTCATTTTATTTTTATTCTTGTTTTGTCTTATTTCTTAGCAGTTGTTGCAAAGAAGCAAGAGAACACATTATGGTATATGCTATCCTTCTTTTCAGCCTTTGCTTCAGTAGGAAGGCAGTACAGAGTTTAAAAACTAATTGCATGTAACACAGTTTTCAAAATGTTAGGCAAGTAAATGTTGGCAATGGATTGCAAAGATATGGAGCAAAGAGAATGTAAAAGAATATTCTTCTTTGGCTCTGTTTCTGTGCTTTCCTAAAGAACATTTGGGCTGTATAAAACCTCCTTTATCTCACAAGGAGATCATGCACTGTTACCCTAACATCACAAATAAATTTTGATTATATTTTTCTTTTATTGTTCAAAATTATAGTCTTTCCATTTATTGAATCTAAAATCACACATCATGACTGCAGTGGTTTTCAATTTTTTTATTTGAACACTTGCACTTTTTAAACACCATATTTTTTTACATTTTGCGTGTTACTTCCCATGCTACTGAAAAATAATGGTTCATATTCTGTCTATGTTTTAAACTATGAAGAATAAAATAGTATACTGTCACAGAGTAGTAATTTACATATACAGTTTTTTTTCACTATTTTTAATGGAAGTAGTTTTAAAAGTAAAAAAAGCCATTGTTGGCCTTAAGTAACAAAATATTTTCCGCATAAAAGAGAAACATCTGCTTGCAATAGGCCTCTCTGCAGGACAATACAGAACCCTTCATCTCATGCATGAATGACTGCCAAGGTAGGGTCACTGATCTGTCCATCTCTCATTCACAGGTCTGCTCTGAAGACACAGTATCAGTAAGTCTCATCCAAAGTTTAATAATCCCACTCTTGTCCAGTGTATGTCTTTTTCTATTTGTACTTGATTGTGAAGTGATAGAAATACAAGAGAATATGTTATTGATGAATGTGTAGTCCAAATTATTTATGCAATGTCAATCCCTTATTTTTCCTTTTTTTTTTTTTCTGTTGTCAAGTATGATTTAGAATACCTCCAATCTAGAGTTTGGTTAGCTGGTTGGTTTTGGAGAAATAGAGCACAGTGAAAAGCAGTGTGTTTAAATAAACAATGTTTCTATTACTTGGCAATTCTTAAACTCTTCAATTTCCATATTATCCACTAAATCATGTGCCATATTAATAGCTATGCATGAAATAAATTTGTCTGTTTTCATATATGAAGGCAGAATGGCGTGAATAATTTGATTTTGGAACATTTGGTGTCATTCTTTGTTGGGGAATTTTTCTTAGCTATTAGGTCATACAGATAAGAAGAGTATATTTGTTAAAAATAGATTTATGATTGTCACAACTCTCCTAAGAGATGGCCTTTGTGATATATTATTTAAGTCAGGGATTTCCACTGACAAAAGTAATTCAAGGGATCATTTTTACTAAGACAATAACTCAAGTTAATTAAATAATTTCTTACTTGTTAGACTCACAAGGAAGAGGGTTCTGTTACTGATGAAAAACAGTCTGCTTTTAAATGGCATTTGAGCAAGATGTCTATTATCAAAGAACATACACTTTCTTTTGTGTATTCTTTGCTTTAAACCCAAAAATTAACTAAATTAAACAGAATGAGTAGTACTAAAAATTATTAGTGTAAGAATGTATGCCAAATCATCACCTTAGATACACAGCATAAGTTTAAACATTTTATTGCTCAATGAAACAGGTTTGTAATTAACCTAAAGTTGATTTTGGTCAGAGATAATGAATGCAATGGTTTCTTAAGGAAAAAACCCAACAAAACTTAATCAGTACTTTAATGTTCAAAGAATTAATGAGATCTTATGAAACAATTGGCAATACAAAAATGTTGTCAGTCTTTCTCAATCTGTCTTAGTATTTCTGAATATTTTAATATATGTATATATTATGAAAAATCAATGTCAAACAATGTCCATTGTCATCTGTTGCTAAAGGCAAAATATTTGATAGATGTCACATAACTGTTGCTGTCACATAACTGTATAAAATCATGTAAAAGTATGTCTTTTACTGCATCATAGACAATTAAGAGAGACTTTCTATGAACTTTCGTTTTAGGAAGGAAAGACTGTCAAGAAAAAGAGCACACCACATCTTTTTGATGATAAAGCAGTTTTTTGCCAACTGAGCCAAGTTGTCCATCTGCTTCTACCTTGAATTAATTCAGAATCCTTTGTTTGTAAAAGCACAAGCTGTTGCTATTGGAAGTGTAACATTGACACATACTTTTCATTTCAACTAAGCTGAAGATTGAAGCAGGAGGAAAAGGTGGGCAAAATATCTAAATTTCTTCATCATTATCACCATCATTTTTATTAACACAGATCTCTATAAGCTGCAGATGTATATACGTAAATGATACAGGACAATATAAATCATGCAGATGAGATTTTGCTTCCCATGGGAATATAATAGAAAAAAAAATGGAAAGGTGGTGAAGTAATAGATTCCTTCTTCTATTGCCATTATATACATTAATATGCAATTTTTACAGTGTTATTTGAAATATAAGTCGATGAATGTCATACAAACAGGAATTGCCTCTGCTATGTATATCAAAATCTTGTTTAGATTTTCAGTGTGGAAGTTGGCCAAGTGACACCTGGGATAAAAGAGTCTTAAATTGCTCTTTCTACTATCATCCTGTCAATTATGGCACTTAAGCCTCTGTGTGCCTCCCCAAGGATTTTAATATCTCATAAGTATTAACACGTATCCAGACTTCTTAATCTAAATGCTTTCATGAAGATTGTAAAATCTATTATTTGATTATTTGATTAGTTAAGAAGGAAAGTCAACTAAATACAATGACAAAGTTTCAAAAGTGATGAAGATAGTTTCCTTTGTTATTTCTTTGCTTCAGAAATCTTGAGGTGCCTTTTAAAGATTTAATTCAAGCTTAGCATTAGACTGTAATATTTTTTACATAGGCACTGCATATTTATCAAAACTTTTCCTTACTGCATCCCAATTCCATGTCAATTTTTGCAGCTGCCTCCACCCTGTTTGTCATGTGATTTATTCTCAATGAGCCCAGAGAGTTAGAAAAAAGAGGAAACAGAGAGACTTTAGGAACAATATTAAGCTTGATTTGTTTGTGCTGTTCACTATGTCTCTTAATAAAATCTTGATTATTTCAAGATCCTGGTGCATTTGGATCCAGAGAGCAATTAATGGTTTCAGCCTAATGTCTGTACACTGCAACACAGCAAAGAATCATGGAACCCATGCAATGGGTTATTGGTCACACCACTCCAGCCTAACATTTTAGACCTTTTTGTCCTGGTAACCATTGCTACTTGCATTGCTATTACATTCTGGTCTCCACATTGTGTAATAAGTCTGAAAAACTGCTAAGAGTTCACTTGTTCTTCTTTGTTTCTTTCCTGCACATGTCTAAAGTATTTTTGTGTAGCCACAATTATCTTTGCTTTATCTCCCCATCAGACAACAGAACCACCTAGTGGGTTAGACATGGTCATGGTGTCATTTGTCTAGGAGGTGCTTTTGGATAGGCTTCAAACCACAATGTTACCATATAATTCTAAATTAAGTGAAAAAGATACCTTATTTTCTCTGATCATCCATTTTTAGTTCCCTTTTTCTCTTGAGCCTTCCGAAAATCTACCAGGAAAACTAAGACCCACACTTTTTACAGCTGGGAGCTAGGTTTATTGCTTTCTTTTCTGGCCTCTGATTTATATCCTCTTCTATCTGTAAAAGAGGTTTAAAACATTTTTTAAAAACTATACACATAATGAACGTGTCTACTCTTTTAACTAAGTGCTGCCACATATTTTGTCATTTGAAAATTAGAGATTTACTCAAAGCCTTAATATTTGACTAATGTTTCAGCACCCCAGGAATGCTGAGACCCTTGTGCCTGACAAATCTTTCAGCATCCCATTTTGGGGACCCTTCACTGAGGAGTTTACTGGGTCAGAGGTTGGTTTGACTCACTTGTTCAGGGTCACACCAACGGAGAGACCCCCTCCTGAATCTCCACACCTTTATCCACTGTCACTCACTGCCAGTGTCCTTGAAGGACTCGCATTAAGAGTTTCCAGAATAACACTTTATTAATAAAATTGTGACGGGTTACGGTTTGAGGATTGCTGATGATACCTCTGGCTGAAAAAATGTATTCAAATCAATATGCTAACTCAAAGCAATATATTAACAAACTGTAGTCCCTAAGGAAAGCTACCTCAATGTAATCATTCAGCATGCATAGAGTATAGGTCTTGCCCAATAGATGTCCCCAAAGGGGAGAAAACATTTAGTCCATTGACTGATCCCAGAATTTACTCCAAAGTCTTCCTTGACTTCTCCCCATTCTCAACTTACTTTTATACTACTTTTTTACATTTAGGTGCAGCTTAAGCGACTTTATTCACACATCTTACTCAATGAGAGTGTTTCATACCTTGAGGGTGAGTATCTTAGTGTAGTACCTGAGACAGCCTTGGAGTGGAGACACATGTCAGTCCATGGAGAGTTATTTTGCTGCAGTTGATTTTGACAGAGCCTGGCCCTGGTGTCTCCACTACTTAGGCTATTCTGTGTGTGGAAGGTCAGTTATGCTGACCACGGTTCATCTAGGGAAGAACAACTGTATTTTCCCCTATAATTTCTGTCCTTTTATCTTTTAATCCACAGTCAATTTCCCACACGCTTTCACTTAATTCAATAAAGTAGTTGTAGCAACAGGTGTCATTAGCAACAATATTTTTTAAATGGTGTAAAAGCCTTGGAGAAAACCCTTATATAAAAACACCAACAGAGTATACATATTTAGCTACACCATGTTAATGTAGTTACTGCTACAATTTAAACCTGTAATATCTGATCCTTATACTGCAAAATGTAACACATTCTTTAAAGAACAGCATTGTTTTTAAAGAGGCAAATGTATTTACAGGTATTTTTAGATAACCTATCAAAATAAAATAAATAAAAATAATTATCTCTCTATATTTACTAGAAAAATTAATGTAAAGAATGGACATACTCAAACATAATGTGTACTCACATACCTGTTTACAGTAAGTGTCTGGATTTTAATGAAATAACACCGGAGATAGTTAGAACTTGACTACCTTGGATCCCAACTTCTTAGTTTAGTGAAGGTGGGATGAACCTCAGGACAGGCTGTTTTGGTCTTTTTCTTGAAGAATGAAGTGCTGCTGAGGCTGGATTCTAAACAACCAAAATTTCCCAATGCTTTTTCACCTGAGATACTAGTAACTAAGAAAAGAAATTACAAAAAAACAAACAAAAAAAAAAAAAAAAAAAAACAAAAAAAAAAAAAAAAAAAAAAAAAACCAACCAACCAACCAACCAACCAAATTTCTCCCAGTCTTTAATTCAACTGCATTCTAGACATGTAGGGCTATATGGTGTATGGTGGCTAAATGTGTACAAGTTTGGGTCACATGCAGAGACTTATATATGAATTCCACTCTAGTTATGTTTAGAGCTAGCTCACAACTGATAAAATCACGGAGGGGTTTTAGCCAGATTTTAATAAAGTTTCATTTACATATATTTACAAGAATTTTGGTTGCCCAGGGGCACAAGTAGATGCAGTTTGTCCACAACATGACTAAAGCATACCATTTTTTCCCCCATGAGTTAATTTTTTATTTCAAATAAAATACTATAATGTGTTGCTATAAAACAGTCAGTATCCCCTTAGTCTATGTCTATAACATTTAGGATTGTGTGTCCTTAAGTTTTCTAGGAAACAAATTCTATGATATCTTGCTATACAATTTCCTGATGTAGCCCTCTAATTTGATCACACTGTCCCCAAAAAGGCAGTCTACATATCATGTAGTGCTATTCTGCCTGTAAGGACTAGTGGAGAACACAGTTTCTTTTCTTTTTACTTGGAGAATACTTCACACTTCTGTCTAATCAAATACTGTGTGCACACATTTTGAAGTATAGGCAAAATTGAGCTCATTGACCTAATTTCAAATACATTAAGATACAGCAGTCATGTCCAAGGAAGTTGCTAGCTGCACTGGTTTGCAAATTGTCTGCTATTAAGAAGTGTAAATATCAATTGCAGTACATGAAATAAAGTTTTTAATTATTTTTGCTTTTCATTTAGCCAGTGTAAGCCAATACTCAAAAAGAATACTTCATTAGCTTTATGAAGAAAGAAACCTCCTATTTATTAGTAATGAAATGTTAGACTGAAATACTATCTCAGGGTTGCAGCCTTCAATAGAGGAGACAGAGATGACTTATGTATAAATGTTATGGTAATTGGAATGTTAATAGATACATTACAAAGGCAAGAAATTACAATTTAATAGGACTTTTACTACTCTTTTACTACATTTTAGTGGAAAAATTGTGTTTGTGGAAACGGAATAAAATTAAATATGTTTCTGAAATACTTTCAATAATTTATACTTGCATTTAATATATGAATTTAAAAGACATTTAGGAAAAAATCCAATTACAGACATAAGAATCTAGAAATTGTTTACTTATCTTGTATAGTGAAATAAAGAATTTTCTGCCAGTATCCAAAATGTGCAATAAAATCCATTTCTTGAGCATAAAAGCTCCAACTGCAAATTCTGCCTTTCATTAAGATAAATGGAGACCATAGATCAGATTAATATATCTAAAATACAGGTTCTTATATTTGGACTTGTCACCTAAGTAAATTAAGCCAGCTTTTCCACAGACAATTCTGAATTGCATGAATGTAAATTCTTAATGTTCATTTGAGACGTCTGTAGTGCTCTTGATCTGTGCTCTCACTAAAGCAGTGATGGTGAAAATGATTTAACGTAATTAAAGAGAGCATCTTAATTCACATAGTCATCTAGCCTTTTTTGGACACTAATATTTAAGCAGCACAATCCAGCACTTGAATATGACAAAGGATTTCTGTGGGCATTTTCTTGTTATAGGGATTTTGTCTCCAGTAGTTTGGGTTTTTTTGTCCTTTTTTTATTGGTTTGTTTTATGTTTTTTTTTCCCCTTTCTTTCTATTTATAAGACAGTCTGCACTGGAGGTGTTCCTTCAGGAAACAAACAACCCTAGGAGTTAATCATCTCCCTTTGAACTGAATAAATGAGCAAAACAAGACAAGTTAAATAGAAACAGATTAGGACAATAGCATCCTCTACAAGAGAAAATCTTGTTGAATCATCTCTTTGCTCTTCTTCACACCTAAATGAAGAGAAAGTTAAGAACATCAGTGTATCAGTATGTTTTAGAAATATTACAATGTATTATAATCAAATGTAATTGAAAAATATAGTTTATTTATATATCATTGCATTTTAAATACATCTAATTTTTAAAAAGTAGATTTTTTAGAAAAAAAATTAGAATTTAAAAAATACTAATGAAATATTTTAATACATATTTGTATAATTATTAAATATTAATACATTATTATATTAAATATAAAATAAAAATACTTAGACATATTATATATGTATGTCATAGATTTTTTTATAACTATATTTGATATATACTATTTATAAATTAAATTGTATGAAAGGAGTTTGCCTGGGGATGCACTAGTTTATACTGCTTTGTTTTTCTTTGGGGATTTTTGGTTTAGCAAATATTTTTTTCTGTATTAAACTGCCTTTATTTCCATCCATGACTTTTCACACTTTTACTCTTTTACTCTTCTGATTCTGTCCTCCATTCCTGGGGTTGGGTGAGAGCAGGCAGGTGTGTGGTGCTTAGCCGATGACCACAACACCAATATATCCTTAAGACACTTTCCTGTAAAAGAATTATCAGAAAGAAATTACAAGTTTTGTAAAGTAAAACCCAGAAAACTCTTTTTCCTTCAGGGGAAAAGCTAAGCAATGAGCACATGAATTGCCCATTACCATATGCATTATCTTACTGTTTCCACAATACACACTGTTGGTGGAGTCATGTATCTTAAATTGCTAAATCTTTTTTACAGTACTTTGCCTCCAGATTACTGACTCAAATGCAGCCCAAAGTGGTACTGAGTTGTCATCACCTGACACCTCTTCAATGACATGTGTGGAACAAGGTAACATTAATCACTACGATCTCTTTCACTGGATATCATTCCCTATAAATTTCTATCATACATGAGGAACTGGAAATATGCTGACCTTGCTTAGCTTGTTGAAAGTTTTTGGATTTCTTATTCTTATTTTCAGATGGAGGAACAATTTAATTCACCTTAACGACTAGAGTGTTTTTGATTTAATGATGGGAAAAAACCACTGAAAGCTGAGAAAGAAAATGTCAATGAGTCTGAAATAATTTTGGTTCAGTACAGTGTAGATGTTTATGATTAGAAGTACTTTTTGATTCTTTAGCCCCTCCCAAGAAATGTTAGCTTTGCAGAATTGTTTGAGTTTATGCACAAAATAAGCTACTTTTAACTTTTCTATTGGAATATTAAATTGCCCTGCTTGGTAGCATATTTGTAGACTATTGTACATCTGCATTTGCCTATATAACAACTAATTGCATGTGCTAAAGAGCAGACTTCCTTCACACTGTGTATAAATAGCATAAGGTCTTCACTGTATACAGAATGAATACAATTATAACTGAATGAATAAAATAACTCTGCTACATACAGAGTTAGGCAATGTAATCTCTTTATTAAATTATGCTACTTCAAGGCTGTCCACAGATATGTGTATTTGTCATCACAATTTTTGCCAGGTAAGGCATAAACCCCACATCATCAGTACTAATCTATTTTCAAGCAGGTGAAACATGTCCAAATATTTGAGTTCCCATATGCTTAGCAGAGATTTACTCAATAGCACTGAAGGAAGTTAGAGGGAAATGCTGGTCAGGGTTCGATCCAGCACGGGTGCCACCTACAGGCCATGTGTCAGGATAGATGTTGCTGAGAACTGATATGGCATTATTTCCTTATTAATTTTAATTAATAGAATACATAGGTTGCATCAATCAAGGGCTTATTAATCCCTTAACATAGATTTTCAATTCTATACCTATACTAACTGATCCACTGTCCCAAAATGTTGTGATAATATTTGAACTGCATTGTGTTTTCCAGGCAGTAGGCAATAAATGTTTTCAGAGCCGTGAATCAGCTGTCAGGTTTCAGTGTCATGTCTGCTTCTGTGAAAAATTGGTGTCACATAAGGCTCTCCCTTGTGATAAGGTTCACCTCTCTTTGTAGTCTCTAAATGTTAAAGGTTTTATATTTTTTTACAATGTGGAAATTTTGACACATTAATTATTAGAAGAAAAAAAGCTTATCAGACGTATCCCTAGAATTAATATAAGCCTGATATATTTTACAAAACATAACCTTCTATCATGAATTTGGATTCCACAAGGTATCTGAAGCATCCTGTGGGCCTGGCAGGTATGACAGGGGACTTCAAGGAGACTTGCACAGCTATAGAGTGACAGCTGAAGTAGAATATTAGATAAATATAAATGTTGATTGGAAGGGACTTCTGTAGGTCATCAAGTCCAACACTAACCTCAAAGTACAGGTATTGCCAAAACTGAATGAGAGCAGACACAGCTCCTGTGGTTATTCTAGATTAGTTTGGGTTGGTTTTTTTTTTTTCCTTATGACCAATTTGAACTTTTTAGACATAGTTTGTCTCTATTATTTCTTATATTTTGTCTATCTGGACGAGAGATAATTCTTCATCCTGCAGGAAGGAATCAACAGTCATTGAAGTTCATTGATCCCTATTCATAGCATCAGCTCCATATACAAGATCCTAAACTTCTTTTCCAGCTGCAGATACTAGAGCATTTTTACTACTGCCAACAATTTTAATTTTCTTTTTTCCTAGGAGCTTTTGCCTTCTTATGGTCCTTAGATAACCTTAGCCATGCTAGCTCATCACAGACAATGGATGATAGGTCTTCCTTCTGCAGGTGCTATGCGAGGATCCTTTCAAACTCTTACCATTCCTCATGAAGCAGTCAATGTCCATATCTGCCTTTCTGTATTTCAGCTCATTTAACCTGGATGAATTATATTCCAAGATTTTTGAAAGATACTAAACTAAAACTTCCATTATGATACCCAGATTAAGGCATATTTTTTCAAAATTTTCAGTGCCTTTTTTTCCTATTGAGATTCCCACATGCAATTTTTTTTCCCACATGCTTGATTCTTTTGAATCAAGCACTAAAATCATATAACATTTTAGGCAGATATTTTAGGAATTAGAATGCTTTTTGTTAGTAATGAAAGCACTGAGACCTAAGCCTATGCTGAGGCCTAGGCTTCAAGTTCAGAATTACATGAATCTGAGACTCATTTGCCAAATACTGTAAGAGGGTTTCAAAAGCAATTATAAATAACCTAACCCCAAGATGGTTTAGGTTATTTTTGTGTGTGCGACAACATTTTGTATCATTGATCACTACCTCCATTTTTTAATTTTCCTGTGTAGCAGTAGATGCTGCTTTCTAATAAGGCTTTCTATGAGTAAGGCAAAGAATTGCAGTGACTATTCTGAAAATTGAAAATATTAGCTTGATGCCTTAGGGACATCATGTTGAGATAGTTCTCATTAGTTGCAGGACTGCCAGCAATCTAGCAACTTTGTGAATGTTAGCCAACAACAGCAGTAAGTTCTGCCAGGTAATGTGACAAATAAAGTTGTATTTCTATAAGTAGCCTTGGTTCCTAACTAAGATTTAGGGACTCTACAAATCCCCATTAACCTACATATAAAATTATGAAACTTTGTGACCTTGATCTAAATTACTCTGAAATTTAAGGTTTTATTTTTAAGTTTAGATTTGGCTTTTTTTTTTTTTTTTGCTTGGTTTTGTTATTTTTGGGTTGTTTTCTTTTGTTTTCTTTTTAATTTGTGTTGGTTTTGGTTTACTATAGTGATTTTCCACAAAACAAAACAGAACAACTCCCTCTATGTTGATCCTATGTCCTATTTATACTGTTCTAGATTATCTCTATGACATTTGGATTCTTTCCAGCTTGAGAGGAGAAAGCAGGACATTGTGTATTTTTGTATTTTGAATGATATTCTAGTTATGTTCACAGTCAATGGTTGAGAAACTTATTTTTAAAATCATTGAGCCCTGTGTATGATGACCTAACACTGATAACCAATTTCTTTAGTTGTTCCTAGACAGCTGGTTTTGGGAAAATTTGTCTTATATACATCTTATATATGTATTTTCTAATTAAAAGACATTATAAGTATTTTATTGATAAGAAAATGGACACATCCTTCAGAACTGATGAATTACTCAATATTTTTGTTCTCTTGTCACAATGAGTGAAGATTTATGTGGACATGTGACTATCTTGTGCCACTGTTTTACCCTGACCACATAGAAAATGACTTTTGCTATAATGAGTTCAGTTTTCAAGCTTGATGGATTAGACTTCTCCAATGGAAGCTATATCTGGTTGTGATCTTCTCAAGGTAAGAGTCAGACTCTTTGTCCTTGAGAATCATTTTCAGTACAACAAAACCTTTCTATACCAACAAGAAATTGAAGCAGAACTTTGTCAGAAAACACTCAAACCATTCATTATTAGATGCAAAGGTGAAGAAGAAAAATAAAAACCTCTATAATGAGCAGGAAAAAAAATAGTCACTGTCATCACTGAGCTATCAGAATAGAAGAATTATACTAAATTAAAATAGTTTTCTAAATTATGTATAGCATGAGGAACAAGAACAGAATAAAAATACAGTCTGAAATCAAAATGAAAGAAATAGATACACAATTAAGCCAAATACTGAGGTAGCATAAAAGAGAATTTTCTCTACAAAAATAATGAAAACATACATTTTATAAATACAGGTTGAAAAAACAAATGCAAATTCCAAATCAAGCACATTTACAAATAAATGAAAAGGTGGCTCATTCGTTAACATTTTGAAGCAATTTACAACTAATCGTAGGAAAAGAATAACTAAAGGGCCTAGGGAACTACAGATTAGTTAATGTTGCACTTACACTAATTACTGTTTTGTATGTAGATGCATGAATGACAAAAAGGAAGGACAAGACAGCTTATTAAGTATTTACTTTTTGTACCCTCTCTCTTACAGTGGCATTTGAATGCAGACTTTGCTTCATACCTAATCTGTAAAGAAACAGACCATATGCCATTGTTTCTTTTCTGTCTTGACATTCATTGAAGTCCCTGATGAAAAAATAAGGAAAAAAAATGAGTATCCAAAGGAAAGAAGTACACTAAACTAACTGACTAAAAAAAAAGACCCAAAATACTATTAACAACTGCAATGATTGGAAAAGCCCCATGAGAAATTACATATACTCACCCTTAGAGATAAGTGATAGCACTATCAAAGTGCCTTACTGAAATAAATGAATTAGAAAAGGTTTGACTCTATTCCACATGAGATTGCTAACAATGAAAATGAGCAATCTTGCTACCTCTGATAATGCTATTCAAGAAGATTAGGAAAATGCAGAAGTTCTCCTGTTTGTTTTGATAGAAAATTTAATTCTAAGACCATACAATTACTTTTTATCTTTTTTTAAAAGGGGACAAAAAATTGACTGAAACAGATAGTATCAGAATGGGTGACTGGAACACAGTGATTTCATAGAGATGCCTTGTTGATGTCCTAGTTGATATCAGTTTTAGTGCTGTATTGCGAACTGAGATGAGATCTCTGTGTTGAAGTTCATCATGGTTTATAATCCCCCTGTAGTGTGCTACTTTAATCTTCCCATTGTTAATTGTGTATTTAGTATTTTTTGAGAAAGCATTATGTCTGTAGAATTCTAAGCTTCTTTCCTCCAAAATATTTCCTACTACTTAGTTTAGGAATACCAATTTTTATTTCTTAAGTTTAACAATATTTTTGGTTTTCTCTGTATTAATATGATCATTTTCAGATTTTGTTGCCTAAAATAACTATTTGACGTTTATCCCTGCTCAGTATGCCAATGTTATTTTGTACCGAATGTGCTATGGTATACTGTTGAGGTTTTAATTTATTTTTTTAAGATTTTTTAATGAAAATAGTTGCATCAGGTAAATCATTGTGCTACAAGATAAATTTGCCTTAATGCTATATTTTTTTAATTTTTATTTTTGATAGTAGGCTATATCCTCTTCCTTTAGATTGCCAAGTTAAATGTCTAATGAAATCATGACAGTGATGCAACTTACATGTACAGAAAAATCCATTGAAATTTAAAGGTAAAAAGGTTAGGTGTTTGAACTTTGTGATTATTACAAATAAAAATAAAACCAAACTGATTTTCAAAATATAACTTTTTTCTCTATATTTCAAACATTTTCTTGGTTCAGTCAAAACTGAGCTCACAGATCTTCATGATACTTTTATATTTTTTAAAGAAAATAATTTAAGATAGAGGTAGAAATTCAATAAAAAGAATTTATCTGTGCAATGACAAGTCAAGTTCTGGAAAAGAATTTAAAGATGTTTCTTCTTTCACTATGGAATTTTCTTTGTTTGGAGATGTTTAATAGTCTCTTTTGGATTTCTCAAGCTAAAGCTATCTTCTGCATGTGAGAATGTCCCAGACACATGATATCTTCCACAAGTTCTACATCTATGGGACTTCAGAGATACATACAAATATTCTGTGCAGAGAAAATACTATTGTATTCCATCAGATAATCAATTAACCTGAAATTTTAATCTAAAAGATAGAAAAATTGTTACAATACAGTCAGAACTGGAAATCTGGTAAAGCGACATCTAGTACAGACAAATGGAGGTCAGTATTGAAGTGAACTAAAGCCATTTCATTCAGTTTAGAAATAAAAAATGGATATTTTTCTCATTTTTCTGGGCAGAAAAGAAAATATTATTTTAGTCATCCAAGTGGATGATACCTCTACTACTAATAAAAATAATGAATAATAATAATAATAACAATAATAGTAAAAGATTAATTGCCTTCCTCTGGACTTACTCCAACAGTCTATGTCCTTCCTGTGCTGGGGACCCCATAGCTGTCCAGTATTACAGGTAGGATCATAACTCATGTCAGTTGCTGCCATCATCTGGTTTCATTTTAATAACGTGATAGTTTCTGTTTCATACACGCAAAGAACTGTAGTGGGTTTTGTGTCTTTAAAGTTAACTCCAAGTTTATTAAAAAATTTGAATAGTCCTAGATACCTAAGTTTAAGCTGAATAAGGATTCACCGATGGTATTGACAAGATTTCAGTTGACCATTAAGGGAAATCATGTGAACAGCTAGGGATCCACTTGGTTGCCTAAAAGTAGTCACCATGTGCCTTTTAAGATACCCTGCTGTAATCCAGACAAACACAGCTGTGTGTTACGTCTCTCATCCTCTCTTAGTTATCGCTGGATATCTCAAATGTTGCACCAGTTATGCCCTCTGCTGTCTGTGACCATATCTGAATTTTACCCTTATTACCAACATTTTTACACCATGGGATTTCTATATATTAAAACACAGTTTTGACAGGGCTGCCCTGCAGCTTTTGATTATTCACAGTGTTCTATCTGGAATAGATAATGGCTTTCATGAGGTAACTGTACCACACTGGGTGCAAACCTCAATCTGTCTTGAGCCCAAAGGAAGGGGCTGCTGATGTCATGCTGTAGTCCTCCTGCTACAGTTACACCTTCTTGCAAATGAGAAATTAAAGTCCAATAATTAATTTTTCTGAGTGTCTGCTCCAATATTATATGCATTGTAAAGATTTTGAGTTCATATTTTTTCTATATATTTTGAAATTAATACCTGTATCCCAATACTTAAAAAATGTATGTTTCAAACTTCCAGGTCATCTTGCATGTTAAAACCTGTTTGTGTATTTTCACCCTGTTCTTTTGAGAGTTTTAAAGTTATTTTAAAAGTTTTCTATGCCTTCTGATGTCTACATATTTCTACTGAATCTTCTCACACTGTTCATATAAATAATGATTGTTTTACATTCTTCTTTGTAGGTAAGGAGAATTAATAGACTGTTAGTTTGACCAGTGTGGTTGGAGAGGTGGCAATTTCACCCTCCAATCCACTGTCACTTTTACTATCCTATATATAGTGGAGTCAGAAATTAAAATCTCTCTTTTAGTTCTTTTCTTCCCTTCTGCATCTAGCGTCCGTATGTGAGCACTTTCACGTTGTGGTGTAACAGTGTATGTGTGGCTTTCCTAGGCACTAGTTGTGATTGATTCTGTGAAAAACAAACATATAAATCTTATTTTCCTAATCACCATCATCATCAACAACAATAAATAAAATACTGTGACTTTACAATAGCATTCTATTTAAATATGCATTCTAATTAAAAAAAAATCTCTCACTGAGATTTTTCTAGGTCAGTGTTACAGTCTTCAGTTTCTTCCTGAATCCCACAAAATGAAAGGTGATAAAATGTTTGTTTCAGAGCTGTAAAAATATCCCAGGGTTATGAGTTCTCTGGGTGAAACATCCATGGTTCTATGAATGCTTCTGTATAATCTTTTCAGTTAAATGCTAAGTATTCTTTAAACCTCCCAGAATGCAAAGATTTCTTTCTCCTTTACAGGTAACAAATGTATTGTGGATGATCAGTCAAAATGACAGTAGAAACTATCTAAATAGAATTATTTGCTTTTTTCTTTTTTTTTTTTCTTTTTCCTTGTTTATGTTTCTGATGTTATAAATGTCGTGTCAAGAATGACTTACTGCTGAGAAGAATTGCACATTAAATTACTTCTGCACCACATGCCACTCACACAATAGCAAAACATCACCAGTCATCTTTACTTAAGAAGATTTTTGGCATCGAGGTTACGCTAAATTCTTTGTGTAAAAATTTGGTTTTGCAACTATTAATGATTCTTTTTTGTTTGTTTCAAGATAAGAAAAAGACCTACTGATGTGCTATTTTAATTTACTAATATTCTCCATCATAATATGTATTTTTTAAAATAATGCAAAGTCAGTCACAACCTTAATGGACCTTTATACACATAATTTATTTTGTTTGCTAGGATTTCAGCAATCATGCCACTTTAATATTCATAATCCTGTCCGCAGGATACTAGTCACATCTCTCCTTGATAATTTTGGTGAGGTGAGGGTCTGTCCATGCAACCATAATAACCACCTTGCATAGGATGTTAACAGGTTTACTTGCAGAGATTTTAAATTGCATTGATAATTCCACTCATTTAAAGGACCATGAAAGATTAAATACCACTTGTTGCCGGCTTTTATATTTGATGGAAAAGGGTCTAATTTTAGAAATCTGTGGAGATAAGATTCAAAGAGTCTTATCAAGAGACGTGGAGGTAGTGGGATGGATTTTGAGGTTTTAAGTTTTGCTGTGCCAATATACCTCCACATGCACACTGTTTCCCTCTCCATACTCACTGTAATGCTCACTGAACAACTGCTGGCCTTTTAACATCTATTCCACTTCTGAAGGAGGTATCTTGGAAACTAATTAATTTCCCTGTTGTTGCTTAGAGACTGTGTTTCACATATTATGGTATTTCCTTCTATCAAATTCATGTAATTAGGCAGAAATTCTAAATTTGTACAATTACAGCTTGCTTCATTAGCAATTTTAATATATCTGCATTGGGGATTAAGAGTGGTGATGACCTGTACCATAGTTCTCATCATAGGTAAGCAAAGTGGGGGTTTCCACTCAGTGGATTGGGCTTGTTGATTTATGTGCCCAATTTGGTTCATTCTGGTGCTGATGTCTTCTACTGGAAGGGTGAGCAGTCCTTCAGTGGCTAACTTGATCGTCAGTGGAGATGTGTTGGCATCATTCCTGGTATCATTCCTGAGAAAGTAAATAATACAAGTCTCAGGGTGTTTTGATCAGACTGATTCCCCATTAAAAAGAAGGAAAAATCCACCCTGCACTAACTCTATGCTTTTTGCCACTGCCATTAGTAGATTTCCAAGTGGTCCATGAGGTTTGGTTAGTCATAGGAACAGTTCTGATTTGTGGTAAATTTACCATAACAGGCTGGCTCCAATGCTATAGGATGTTTCCCTTCAATGGAAGGTTTCCCTTCAATGGAACCTGATTCAGGTTTTGCAAAGAATACTTGGTGGGCCCATACCAAATATTTAGTTGGTAAAGTACCCTGGAAAGTCAAGTGTCCTGCTGGGTCATGTGTGGCTTAAGTCTCCTTTTTAATAAGTAATTAGCCCTTTCTCTGACTACATTTTTCTCATGGTAATATGGGGGGTGGAATATACACTGAATTCCTTCCAGCTGGACCCATTCCTGTACCTCCTCCTGCCTTGAGAACTGCTCAGCTTTTTGACCTTTAGTTGCCCTGAGTTGCCCAGAGACTAATTCTACATCTGTGAGGGTGTATCAGTATCTTGCAAAGGGTCTGAGTGACCTGGTAAAATAAATTTTCCAGGTAGTCCATAAGGTTTTCACTTTACTGTTCTGTGGGGTTGACTTTAGCATGGTGATCTAATTGTAATTTTATTCTACACTGAGGGCATTCTTTAAGAATAGTATCACAAATTTTCCTGTTTAGGGGCCAGCCTTTGCCCTGTGCAGTGAAATAAAGTGCTTTCTTGACAGTGTGACCTAATGTGACTGAGCAATGATAGAAAATCGAGGTATATGTTTTTTTTCACTAAAGCCCCCAGTAAGTGTTGTAATTCTTTCTTAGGTTGGAGCATCTGTATTCATTCTGTTTTTCTTAAAGCATCTAGAGGAACTACTGTGCTGCCTGCTATCCACCAAATACCCCAAAATTTTACTTTTTTACTTACTCAATTTCAGGTGGAATTTCAAATTCTGCTTCATTTAATGCTTCTCATACTGCTTCTGTTACTTCCCTTACCTTTTTGTGGGAATTGTCTCCATTTAGAATATCGACTATATTTTGGAAGTTTCACATTTGATGTGAAACCATCAGTAAAAATGCAGCAAGTGCAGCAATGAGCAATCATGGGTGAATGCTTGCACCTCTGAGGAAGCCTGTTAAAGGTATTTCATATTTCTCACTATGTAATGGCAAACAGCACTTCATCCTTTTCAAGTAAAGGACTCATGAAAAATATGTACTTAAAATCTAGAGCAGGCATCCAAGCATGAGCAGCTCCCTGTATCAATGCCACTGACTCAGCAATATTTTGAACTGCAGCACTTAAAGGTGCATTAGCATTTAATTGTTGGTAATCAACTGCAAAATGCTGCTGCCCAGTTGGCTTTTTACTGGCCACACTGGTAAATTATAAGATGAATGAGTCCTTTTAATGATGGCTCTTTTTTTTCCCAATCTCTCAACACTTTGTTAGTCCCTGTAAGTGCTGTTACTGGAGGGGATTATTGTTTTACTTTAGTAACTTTAGTAGAAGACAATGATATTGATGTCTCTGATTTATAAAAATTGTCCCACATTCTTTCACATTCTATTTGTATCCCTGGCAACCTAGTGCCTCTCACTCCATAAAGTTCCATTTGGGAGTTTCCCTGTTCACCCACAAAGTAAATTAAATTCTAAAGGGCTTGTATGGGCAGCCCCCACAAGCATTTCAACCTTAATAAACCTCTGAAAGCCAGGTGGAAAATTTTGCTGTGGGATGCTGAGGAGCTTTAACAATAACAATCCAATCCATCCTATCCAACACCCATAACTCACTAATTCCTATACAAATCCACTCCAGGTAGCTACATCCATTGGCTGCTACATCCACCCTCTTGCTGCTTAGAAGCTGTGGTGTTTTGGACATGAACCTCCCATATTCCATCCTAAAAGTTTGCTACAAAAGTCTTGAGACTGTCTGGAAGACCCTGAGTGAGAAGGGTTAATCTGATTGGATTTATAGATGCTAATGTAAGAGACCCTGTAAACTCTCCCACGCACAGCCTAAGTACAAGCTGCTTTCTGCACAGAAACTGTGAGATCAGAGAATCCAGTAGTTTTACTAACCAGGAGGTCTTCCCTGTCCTGCAGATATGTTCCTCCTGCCTGGTATACCACCCACACAGCTAAAGAATAATCATGGTCTCTGGGACTTGTGGGTAAAACATGCCAAGACTCCAATAAGCTCCTGCTTCTTCCTTACTCCATGAAATCCAATCTCCCCTGGTCAGGGAGACTCACCACACATATGCCATTTCCGATTCTTCTGAATGACTGGAAAGCTTGCAATTTCACTAATTATGAAGAACAGGTAATTGTACACACTGCCTTATAAATTTCCTTCTTCCCCCATTACCAACTTCAGTATTAATTAATATTTGTAAAGGGAAAGCATAAGGGAGGGGGGAAGAGGCCACAATAAAGTTTTCTTCACTATCATTCCAAAAGCACCCATACCAAGTTTCAGAATCCTCATAATGGGTTATTTGTGGATTTGACTAGCCATTCTTGGAGAGGGCAATTGACTTACTAACAGATGTAATGTTTCTTGCAGATGTTTGCCAAGTTTTTCAGCTGTAGATAATTGATATTTTAAAATTCCAGTTTCAGCTACAAGATAATCTATGCAAATTTCCATTTTTTTTCTATAGTTCCTTATTTAAAAGCCAATGAGGCTTTTTTCACGTCACTTGTTGATAGAATTAATGCATTTTTTTCTAGAGGTGAATATTCTCAGTCTCTGCATGGTCAACAAATGTCTAATACAACACAGATGCTCTTCTCTTTTCCAGCTTTTAGTTTCTGTTTTGTTAAACACTGCTCAATACAGTCTGTGATCTTACCTTTGCAAGACTTTTTAGCAGTCTTTCCAAAAATGTGATACCCAAAATCTTGTCCTTTGGTTTTTGAAAAGCTTTTCAAAAAGACTGGAGCTTCAGCATAGACTATACCAGCTCTGCCAACAAATTCTACTAGTAGCTGTTACTGTATCAAAGTTATATAAATGTTTGTAAAATCTGTATCTTCTATTTAAAGACTAGGCTAAATTTTATTATTAAAATTTGTTTTGAAATGTTTTGGTTGTTTGCGTGAGTCTTCTTTCCTTGTCATTCCACAATCAGATGTAAATAATAATCATACAAATGTGGCTAACAGAGCAAGATTTATTCACAATATGGGTAAGGATGGTTACTTAATAAAGCATTCTTCTTCTAACACAGTCCCCAGTTGCTAAAACACAATTTTTCCTAAGACTCTGTTGCACCCGGGACTGAAAAAACATATTTAAAATCAATGAAATGGTGTTTAAGACAGAAATATCTAAAGAATTTTCCTAAAAGGAGATTTGGTAAATGAATGCACTAACATTAACTGATGTGCAAGGGTCAAAACTCCCAGAAGCATCAAGTAAAACAATCTTCCTGCCCCTAGTATGATACTACAGATTTTTTTTTTTTTCCTTAACAAAATGGTCTGTGTTTCCCAAGGACCATTTCTTTTGGAAAAACTAGTAAGTACTTAATTTGCAGCTGCTTCCTTTTTGCTCTATTCCTTTCTTTTCTCCTTTCTGTGCAAGTCTCCAGATTAAGCAGGAGGTGTGTAAAAGGCATTGGTCACAACACGGTGCTCATTCCTTGGTTTAGGATTTGTTTTCTTTTTGAGGGAGGAGTCAGACTCCATAACACCTGATGGTGACTTAAAATACCATGACTCCCATTCTGTGTGAGATGGAGCTCCATTTCTGGGCTGTGCACACAGAAATTTCCCTGGGGCCCATTGGTGCCCATCCACCAAGTGGCTCATAGTGAAAAAGACACTGCCTGGAGTCAGGCACGTGTTCAGGTGTTCCCCTGCATCCTTTTTATCTATCCCTTGTGAAACTGTATCACAGGGTCACTAACCTTTGTCTGTAATTAAAGGAGAGAGATGGTTATATTGCAGTGATTCTGTATTGCACACTGGACATACTCCAGATGCCAACATCTTTTATGTTCCTTTATAGGCAATCCCATAATCTATTTTATGTATTTTGAGCCAACAGTCTAATATTTGTTACAATGCCCAAGTTAAATATAACCCTTCCAACCCTTGGTGGACTGTCAAAAGTTTCTTTCTATTTGATAGGGAAAGATTTGAGGACAATGATACACACCAGCTCAAATACATATATAGGAAAACATTCCCAGGTTTTAATCCTATTCCCAGAGTATTACCAAAGTCTTATGTCTTGTTTAGAACTGTTCAGAGTCTTATCTAGACAAGTTAGAATCTAAATCAATTTGAATAGCAGAAGTTGGGCCAATGAAGTAGGGGAAATTATGGTTCAGTTATATGACCCTAGTTGAAATAAGCACAGACAATTATAAATTTCTCTCCACTTTACAAAGTAAAATAATATTTAAGGAGTTTTTACAGTACTATCTGCTTACTGTATTTCAGAATGATTTTATTCTAATAGGAAACATTGGTGTAACTAATTTTTAACAATAATTTTTACATTATTCCACTTTAAAATTAGTGTTTGAATGTACACTAAAATGTTATCAAAATTCTCAATTGCAACCCATTGATGGCTACAAATAATTTAGCAATTTCTTTGCTTCTAATTTAATTTGTTGAAAAGTATGGTCTGACCTGCAATAATTTTTGAAAAAATATTTCTCTACTTCAAAATTAAAAAGCTTTTAAAATTAGACTTGTATCTGATCTTAAAAAATAAATTTGTATAATCAAATCCTCTTGTCAATGACTGATTTAAGCAGGCAGAATATCTTCAGTTAGTTATTAACTGAGTTTCCTCAGCATGCTAAAAATATCATGGGTCCTCTTGAAGTCAATTTTCCAAGTACTTTACCTCTTATGATGGCAAGATTACTCCCTTACTTTTTAGATGATAAAATTAAATTAAACTTATTTGAGGAGGAGATTCTCTTTGTTATTATGGAAAATATTATAGAAACATTTTATACTTTTAAATAGATTCTACCCTCTTCATTTTCCCATCTCACTGGAAAAGCATAATGGTAGTAATATTACTGTTGAAGCATTTTGCATTTGTCTTGCAAACAATAGCAGGTGTTTAATTATGCATTTCAAAAAGACCATTGAAACTTTCCCAGCATAGGTGAGCGGGTCACACCAATAAAAAGATGCTTTTAGAGAAACCTGAATATATTGTTTTTATTTTCTGACTTACTGCATTATACTTACTGAAGGAAGAAAAATAAAAAAGGAAAATATGAAGTCGACTATTTAAAAACTAAAAGCAAATAATTAACAATATTTTCTTTCTGCAAAATATTCACCACATAAAAATATTCATAGAATTCTGAATTTTTCATTAGAAGTCATCTGATTTGAATAGAACTATATAAATGTAAATTAAATAGTTACTTTTAAGTGAAAGAGACGTTCCCTTGACAAAATGTAATATACTAACCACACAGAAACTTTTAGGAAGGTACAGAAGCAGCTAATTTGGCTTAGAAGCAGCACAGACTAGATATTAAGAAATTATTAAAGGCAGATTTCATGAACTGTCATAATAACCTCCGAAAATACAGAGAATAATAACATCTTTCACAGTCATCCATATTAACAAAAAAGAAGACTATGAAATATCAAAAGTAACTATGCTGTTTTGGATACAACAATAGTATACACACTGTCCTTTTAAATGGGATAGAAATATTTTTAAGCCTCTGAGCACTTTGTGGAACACTGTCTACATGTGTTGAACTTCAGTGTTGTGTCATATCACAAGTGGTGCACTTCCCAGATCATTAAGCAAGTATGCATCTGACTACACAATATACTTTTCTTCTAAGATTTGAGATGAAAAATTGGAACGTTCTTAATGTTTGATGCCTGAAGTTGCCATTTATAATAATAACTCAATTTATAATAATTTTTTATATAAGGTAGGTGCACGTTCAGCAAACTTATGTGAGTATACTGATAGTTTTGTCTTTGACACGTGTCAGGTAAAAAAGAGTTTTGTTTCTTTTTTGAAGAAACCTTTGCAGTATCTTGGGTTTGGTCCTAAAAGACAGAACTTGAGAATTTAAAAAAAAACATATACATAATGTCAAGTTCTATTTTCACAGAATAAAGAAAACATAATATTTGAAACTCTCATTGTAAAACTATAGCCTACAGGAAAATTTCATTACTGAGAGTTAATGAATTTTCAGTTATTGCAGGGATGGTTCTCAAGCTCTAGGTTCAGGAAGCAGGGAAGGATATTGAAATTCAAAGCAGCAAGAAGCAAGTAAAGGGATATATTATTCTTTTTCCAGGTTACAGCAGGTAACAAGCACAAGACTGAGAAAAAAATACTAAAAAACTGAAAAGAAAGACCATTTTTCGTAGCTGAGAGGTATGATAATGAAGTCAAGACAATTTCGGCCTTTGATTTAATTAAATTTTTCTTTCTGTTGCACTTTTAGATACTTTAAAGTTCAGGTAAAATTCATAGAAAATCATACTAAAGCATATATAAATCTAATTTAGTTCATACATATAATTGCATGTATGGTATTTTAAATTAAATATTGATGAAAAATATGTATCTTATTGGGAAATTGTGAAAAATTTATTTTTCAATTGTGCTTCTCTTGATAAGAACATTAAAAGTCATCTAACCAAAATCTGATACGGGATCTTAACTAGAAATTGACTGCAGGTAATTTGTGGTGCTTTAATTTTATTACAGATTTTAAAGAAAAAAATCAATTGGTGGATAAATGCCCAACAGCCAGAACAGTCTCTACTGCTTTTTTTCCAAGTTTATCAGAATAAAAAATATTTCTGAGTGACATTATGAGCAGTATTTGGCAAGCATCTCTTTGAAACAAGTTTCATTACAGCATTCATATAATTGAGTGCTCTTTCATGGGGCACATTGTGAATATTAATCAGCCAGAGCCACTAAAAATGATGCAAAATGTGACAGTTATGGTTGCTATGAAAACTATGTTTGCATCACATTATAGTATATGTCTTCAAAGTTTTTTTCCTCTCTTTTATTTGTTATTTTTTCTCAAATTGGAATTTTGTTTCTCTTAGTAGCTTTTTACCGCTTTTTGAGCAACAATTTCCTTCAATAGCTGCTCTCTATATAAGATTTTTGTGTAGGTGTAGATTCACCTACAAAATGAATATATTTCTGCTAAAGAAGAATAGAGGATATTTTCAATTGTCTTTTGAGATTATCGAAAGCATTTGAATGCAAATTGAAAAAACTGCATCTTCATAGACACAATTTTGGAAAATTTTCTCAATTTTATTATGAATATGAATACCAGACATTTGGATCAGCAAGTCAACAACAAAGTTAAGCTAATAAAAAATATTTTGAAGAATTTTTCAAAACTGAGAAGTCCTGAAAAATTCTTCCATACCCCAGTGAAATTAGAGCTTTGACAAAGAATTTTGTATGAAATTGTGTTGATAGTCTAACTCCTCTTAGATAGAGGTATAAAAAAATTGGTTATGTTTACAATGTTGAAGACTTAGTGGATATTGTTTAATTCTAGCCCCAAAATCCTATTCATATTTCTTGAGATTACCACTAGTGGCATATGGGAAGCACTCATTTATACACAGAAAAAAATGAATCTAAATCTACTAATTTTAATTTCTGCCAATCAGATGCTGGACAGCTTAATCCATAGAAAGCCCCTTAGATGGATTTTTTCATCTTCTGACCAGTAACACAAACACATATAGGCACCTTCTAAAACCCTTTGCTCTGAGAAAATGAAAGGATGTGATTTCTTTCATATAGACATCCAGTCCATGATAAAAAGGTTTGATTCAGAAAGCTTAAGTTGGACATTGACTTCTTGACTTCATTAAAAACTAGGTTTTGCATTAGAGAGACTGAAAACAGAAGAGATCTCTTGAAGGAAAAAGTCATGCAGATGAAATAGAGTGACCAGCAAACAGCTGGAATCTATTCTTAAAAACCTCTGTGAAAGGCAAGGATGGGAGTGAGGCAGAGTTCATGCCTTTTTACCATCTTACAGATTTGCATGTTTTACCTGGTTCAAACTTGTTAGCTTTTTTCCTATAGTTATCTATACTGAGATCCGAATGTAAAGCTTGCACATGAAAACTTACATATTATTCATAGCAAATTTTTTTTTTATTGTTGCAAAATCCAATAATTATGCTTAAAATCCAAACATATTCACATATATTCACACACACATATTCAGATGGAAGTTAATAATAATAACAGCAACAATAACAATCACAATAAATTTCTCTGAAAACAAAACCATGCCCTACGTAAAAAGTTTTCTTATGGAACAGCTAGTATGATGCTGAAGGGAAATAGTTCCTCTTAGAACTTAGAAAGATCAACAGTGAAGCCTAATAGTAAAATGGAGAACATATTTCTCTTTTTGTTTAACCATCCAAATCTGTAGACAGTCAGGATTTGTTAACACTGAATTTTGTTTAAAAAGTATAATATAATTTCCCATCTGAGAATTCACACATCTCTCAAATCTCTGACTAATAATAACATGAGTATATTAAGAAAACTATAATGCTGGTGAACTTTCTTTAGGATAGAATGTCAAAAAAAGGCATATCTTCTGATTTCTTTGCTGAAAAGTGGTGGCTGATTGACTTAAAATTACCCTTCTTTTTTACAATGGATTGGCACTATAGAGAGTGACAGCCTTTCTGAACATTCAGTTCTAATGGGTACAGTATCAGAATCTGCTGAGAAGCCAAGTTTCAAGGCATTTTCTTCTTTAGTTCACTGCTTGCACTTAGGCGCTAACATCCGTATTTTTTTTTTTCTTTGTATTTTGCCTTTTTTTTTTTCTTTAATTTATCTTGATAGAAGGGTAAGCCAGCTGGAAAAAATAATAAAAAAGAAAAATAAGTTGTTAAGTCCAAAAGCATGTTCCTACTTTTACACAAAATCTATGCTATTACATCAGCCTAATTAAAGCCTTCCTAGGCAACTCATATGTCATTTGCATCACATTTTACTGGATGCTTGCTTGCTTATGTTAATGGCCTACAGCTCTACCATCTCTCTTTATGAGCTTCTCAGGCTCTAAAAGTACTGCTTTCACAGCCAGCCTACATTACTCTCTGAAAATCTATGAGAAAAACTACTTTTCCAATTGCATCATTTATCTACCGCGGTAAATTTACACAGTGCTTTCAAGGGAGACATAGTCTTCCGTCTTAGGTTCCTATAGGCAAGGACTTGGTCTGTACTTACAAGATTTTACTTCTATGACTATGTCAGACAGTGCAATCTTTTTTTAACCATTACAACTACAGTAATAAAAAACCTTGTATGGTGGCACTTATCCTAGTGAAACCACCCTTGAAAAAATATTTGTGGAAACAGACAAACTTGAACCCTTGGATGCCTATCTGTTATCAAAATGAATGAACTAGGTGTCTAAATACTTTAGATGGCAGGACTTATTTACCAATACATTTCTCCTGAATGGTGGTCCTAAATTGTGGGTATTCTCAGCTCAGTCAGAGAGAAAGAGAAAGGTTTTCTAACCAGGCAACAGCCTTGGAAACAGCTGGGAAAGAATGTAAATAATTCTCTAATCTATCTTGTTATTCATATTGTTTATAGATATGTTCTCATACTGTGCATCATTCACTGCACACCAATGGTGTGACATGTTTTTACTCTAAGACCAATGAAATTAGTCTTCTCAATGTTCTCTATATATAGAGATACATTTATATATATTACATTTTAAATAAAGAGAGAGCTCATTTTCTTAGCCTTCTGATCTGGAGTTCTCTGTTCCCGTCCTGCTCAACAGCATCACTAAATACCAGTGGATTTTCTGCCAAAGTTTTATCTCTGGAAACATATGAAACAAAGCCACTCTAAAAAGAAATCTAAGATCGTAAAGGCTGAATAGCAGAAGAAAATGCGCACTGGCAAATAAAAAAAAAATTAAAGGAAACTTCTGTTTGGCTTTCAGTCTTGTATGATGTACGTCCATTCCCTTTTTCAACATACTCTTTCCTGTTTATTCAACTGCTGCCTCATTCTGAAAACTCTTGAATTTTCAGTCACCGTCATCTCCCCTTCATAACCTGGCCCTAAAATGCACACTAAATGTAACAAAATTGTGCTGAAACTACAGTGTAAAAGCAGCATTTGAGTTGTTTGTCCACCTACACTTACAACAAAAATGACCAGCCATTTACGTGCATCTCTATTGTTTGACATGTGCTTATTACCGTTTTTTCCACTACCATTTGTGGACCACTGCCATCATAGGGAGTGGTGAAAACACTAAGTGGATGAGGGGAGTAGTACCTGCCCTTTAGTCTTCTCTGAATGTGCAGTCCCACAGATTCCACAGCATGCAGGTGGCAGGCAGTGTAAACTGGCTGTATTCTACCTCCCACAGCTGTGTAGGGTTTGATCAGGAACATGGTGACTTTGTCAGCCCTGAGCCATTGTAGGGAAAAAGTACATTGCCACAGATGGATATTTGTAGCAACTCAAGTCCTTCTCTAGAGTGGAAGAAGGTTGGTGGGGATGTAATGACATCGGAAAATATATGTTACTCCCCCAGAAACTCTCCAAGCATAAATAAAAAGTATGCAAAATTTATCAGAACATGTGCTTAATTATATATTACCATCTTAACCTCTGATGTTTTAGTATCCAAGAAAAGCATCACTTCTCCTTTCATATTTTGTGTGACGCATCTACAGGAGTACTGTGAAATCATAAAAATAACCAATTTCTTTCAACAGCTGGATAAGAATATATTGTTATTTGCTATTCTGTGTTATGAGTTATTCAGTACTATGCCAATATGTAGCATTATTCATCATATATGTATTTGATATTTAGAAGCTCTTCATACCTCCTCTGAGAAAAGAAGTGTAGTTGCCACATTTGAAATTTAAGAGCTTTATTTTAGCAATGATAATATTTTGCATGTCAACATGCTCCAGGAGGCATATTATGTTCTTAAAATATGTTTAAACAGCAGCTTAGACTCACTTGTAGAAGGAACTGAGCAAACTATTCACAGTGTATAATGCACTTGGCATATATAATCTTTTATTTGTATATTGTGTCTGAGCAGCACTTGATTTATTTCCACATTCAGAATTGCTCAGCTATAGTTTGACCCACTGCTAGCTTCTGAATTACTCTTATAAAATGTGTAAAATTTTCTTTTATGTATGATGTAATCCCTACACAGATCACACGGCATTATTTCTTTTACCTCAGTGGATAGCCACAGACACTTAAAAAAACAGTTTAACGTATATAACGAAGAGATTAGATTCACTAGAATCACAGAATAGCAGCTTGTCAGAGGTTGGAAAAGATGCTGGGGGGGGCAACTTGTCCAGTCCCCTTCTTCATGCAGGACCACCTGGAACCGTTTACAAAGTTGCAAAATTCTTATGAATTTGCTATTTTTAGTTCATTGTCTAGGTTCAATTAATTATTTTCCCCTAAAGTATTAATCATTTGCAGTAGGGCTTTATGAATGAAAATGCTGAAAAAGTTGATATTTTATTTCTGTTTTTATTATAAGCTTAAATTTTCTTTGGCTTTTAATAATAATTAGTTAACATGTTTTAGGAAACAAAAGTATATAATAACAGAAAAGAAAAATGTCTTTTGCTTACTACTATATAATTTCTATTTAGAAGATTTTCGTTGTGATGTAATAAATATGGGATTATTTTTATGTTTTTTCTTTATACTCCCCAATTTAGCTACTTCAAAACCAGAAATCACATTTTTTAAGCAATGTGAAACAAACTACACGGTATTTCCTGTGTGTTTGATTCATAGTTAAATAAGTAAATATTTTGTCAGTAAGCCTTGAGATTATTGGTAAACTTTCTGTTTTATGGAAAATAAACTCCAAGATGACAATAAGAAAAATTATTTTACTTTCAATTTAAAAAACTCAATTAGCATATATTCTGTAATTTCCTGAGAGACATCATAGCAATCTAGTTATTCTAAATTATTTTTAAACAGTTGTTTTTTCTATCTGAAAAGTTTCAATAAGTTGTACATTTTGCAACTACTGTATTCCAATAGGAAGTGTTGTCAACTGTACTGAAGAAGTAGGAATGTGTCTTGGGGCAAAAATTCCTGAATGTGGTTACACAACTAAATAAAATATCATGTCCTATAGCTACATCACAAGGTCCAGACTTGTATCTCTTTCTTAATCATGGGAGATTCTTATTTTTTATTTTCCATTATTTGTTACTGCTTCCCTTTTCCTCACGCTTAATAAAGAGCCATAGGTGACTTGAGATCATTATTTTCTTCAGAACTCCACAATACAATAATCTTTGAAGACAAAAATATCTAATAAAATCACACAAGTCCACTTTGAGTGGATGATATTTTCAAAATGGTAAAAAAAAGAAGACAAAAGCTTTTTAATTTTTTAAAAATTAATATTTTCCAAGCTCTGAAAGCATTCTTTCTGTTAAATATTCAAGCACTGAAGGAACGTTAGCTCTTAGTCAAAAATTCTTACAGCATTTTGGAGCCAACCAAGTCGAGTTGCTTGGAAGTCATGGGTTACAGAGTCAGTTTGATTGATCTGGCAGAGTTTCTGGATATATTTTTAAATTAATAAAAATGAAATGTCTCTGACTTACCATATATTTGCAATGAAGTTTTCCTGTAGCAGTACCTGCCCTTGTGTATGCCACTTACCCTGCTTTTTTTATGTAGCTGACAGGTTGAGAAATGGGGGGGTTGTTTCTGCTGTTTTATGTTTCTGCTTTAATTTGTTGCTTATATAATTCTGGAAGAAACAGCATAGTGTTTGTACTGCTTCTATAATGTTAAGAAGCCATTCACTCTTACTTCCCAAGTTTCGGAAGGGTGCCCATTAAAAAAAATCAAAGACTGTGGAAAAGGTCAGTCTTTCAAAATGTAAATGCAGGTGCAAACCTCATGCTGTTAGCCATCAGTCATATTGATTTCAAAAATTCAGTTCAGTTTCAGTGTTGTGCTTTAATAAATTTGACTTTGACAGACAGTTGAGATTGATTTAATGTAGTTATTCACCACATACAAGGCAGACTACAAGCATGTTTATTTGCTCTTGATATAGCAGTTTTTTGATATGAGCTGATGTAATCATGCTGCCAACTCCAAGTCTTCTGCTTGTTGCCTTGGCAGCCAAAAAATAGATTGATAAGACACCTAGGGTTTCTTCTTACAATTAGCAAATTTTACCAGTATAATCTCTAAGTCAGTAAGGTGGAAAAACTAATTAATTTCATATGGTATTCTTAATAAATAAAGCTTACTGAGGGAGTGCAAGCTTGTGGAAAAAGAAACTTGGTATAAAACTCTCAACTGAAAAACACTAGGATAGAACACCACCTACCACCTTTTAGACTGCAATAAAACAGGCTAGAATATATAATTAATATCTCAACTTTTCATCCTCAGCCTTGATATTTCTCGACTTTGGCCTTGCACTGAGTCATGATTTGGAAGATATATAAAACATAGAAAAGTTTCTTTAGGAAAGATCTCTTGTATCTACTTCAGCTTTGTTAAAATTTGTTTAGTAGCAGAAACACCACATGACTGTTAATTGTTAATTTTCCTTAATTTCTGCAGCACTTCTTTGAAATCCAAAATAATAAATTGGCCCTGAAAAATGCACTACCATCAGCATTAGAAAAAAATAAGAATACAGTGGTTAGAATTTGATAATTTTAAAGTGTATTTATTTTCTGCACATTTTGTCAATTTGAAGTTCTATAGAGAATTTTCCCACTGTGTGAAGTACAGGAATTTAAAAAAGTTTTAGTCTTTGAAGATTTGTTTTAACTAAAGTTAGGGATTTTTGGTGTAGACACTTGGGTTTCGGTCAGTTGCCCAGAGGTTCCTTTTGAGGATAAGGACAGAAGCATTAATTCTGACAGCAGACTTTATCTGATTTATGCTAAACACTAACCCTAAGAGAAGATGACTCTCAGGTACTGCCAAAATATAAGGCAGCCCATTTTCACCCAGAGTTATCCTTCAGGGTGGCTTCTTTCTCTGGTCTGATGAGATTCCCTGAGGAGTCATCTCAGGTAAGTGTATATTAAGTGATGTCCCCTTACTTTTCTAGATCTTCATAGCATCACAGAACCACAAAATCATAAAATGGCCTCAGTTGGAAGTGACCTCAGAGATCATCTAGTTCCAATCATGCTGCCATGGGCAGGAACACCTTTCAGTAGACCAGATTGCTCAAAGCCCCATCCAACCTTGCCCTGAACACTTTTAGGGGTGGAACACCCACAACTTAACCTAATCCTTCTTTAGAGAATTCTAAATATCTTCATATGCTTCTTTGTGTTGGAAACTCTTAAATTAAACCAGATTGGTTCAGTTGGCCATCAGACCAGAACCCTAGAAGGTTCTTCAAAGGGACAAATAATCTGTGCCTTATGATGCCTGTTCCTAATACTCTATACCAATACCTTTTCCTGGAAAACTCTAGAGGCATGGTCTTCTTCTTACCCAGTAGCAACTGGGGAAACACAGTGGTATTGAAAAATTTGAATGCAACTGATATCTAGATCATAATCTTGAGGTTCCCTCTGACACTCTTCATAAAACGTACTTTGTAACTAGAGTATATCATTCATAAATTCAATCAGCACAAACCAAAGTATGTGTTAATTTTGGTTCATCAGCTTTTCTCAGCTCTTAAATGTAAACATATGACTGTTAATTGAATTCTACTATTACTAATGCTACTGTATTTAGATAAAGTATAAATAGAATACAAAAAAATATTTTAATGTATATTTTTAAAGGTTTAGTAGAGAAAAAATACATTCAATATCTCATTATTGGATTATTGGGATGGTGGAAAATTATATTTCCCTGGTTTAGATACATTAGCCTTCAGACCTTTCTTCTGTTTTCTCTCAATAGCCCATTATTCTAAACTGTGCTACCTTCAGGATTCTTATTAGGAGAGATCTCTTAACATCTTACTCTTCTGCCAACAAAGAGTAACAATCTGTTCAATGTCTGTAGTGGAGAGACATCCCAGTAGAAAAATAGATAACATTGCAAGAGAAGTACACAACAGGAGGAAGCACTCAGAAAGTTTATGTGGCAAGAAAGTTCAGGAGAGAAGTAGAATCTTGTCCTTAAGATGGACAAGATAATTATCTTGTCCTTAAGATGGACAAGATAATTACCATTATCCATCCTAATTTTGGGTGAATTTCTGGTGACAAAACATGTTTTCAAATATTGCCTTTGGTTACAAAATGAAATAAAGATGATAATTTCAAGCTAATTTAACTTCATATTGCGTATTTTTTTACTTGTCATGGTTTAATCCTGGTGGGCAGCTCAGAACCACCCAGACACTCACTTCCTTCTGATGGAATAGGGAAGAGAATCAGAAGGGTTAAAACAAAAATCCTTGAGGATTAAGATAAGGCCAGGTTAATAAGTAAACCAAAAAGCTGCCCAAACTGTGCAAAACAAGGAACTCATTCACTTCTTCCCATCCACAGAGATGTTTGGCTATCTCCAGGGACGTTGACCTCTATCACACACAGAATTTACTTAGCAAGACATATGCCATGGAGTGTGTACCCCATGTTCTTATTCTTTCTCCCTTTTGTAATGATGACCAAAACGTATAATGGTACGGAAAATCCTTTTGGTCAGTTGAGTACATAATTTCTGCTGTGTGCATTGGCAGGACATCATGAGAGGCAAGAAAAAAATCATAGAATTATAGAATGCTTTGTGTTGGAAGGCACCTTAAAGATCATCTAGGTCCAATTTCCCTACCAAGGGCAGGGACACCTTCCACTAGACTAGGCTGCTCAGAGCTCCATCCAAGCTGACCTTGACCACTGCTAGGGATGGGGTATCCACACATTCTTTGGCAAACGCCTTACAGCATCTCATCATGCTCACAGTAAAGAATTTCTTTCTAATGTCTAATCTAAGACTGCCCTCTTTCAATTTAAAGCCATCACACCTTGTTATGCCACTGTATACCCTTATAAAAAGTTGCTCTTCAACTATCTTGTAGGCTTCCTTTAGGCATTGAAATAAGGTATTGGCAAAAGGCCTCCCTGGACCCTTCTCTTTTCCAGGCTGAAAGACCTCAAAGCTGTGCAAGAACTTTCCAGCAGTAGCTAAATCATCCCAATGTTATCAACAATGTTTTCATCACAAACATGCAGCATACTGTCCTCTGTGGAGAAGCTGAACTCTATCCCAGACAGGACCAGTAAATTAGGTGTTAGGTTGTTTTTTTTTTTTAAATAAATTTGGCCTTCTGGGAAAATGGCATATGTAAAGTTAAGTCTTAAACCAGACAGCACTGTGTTTAGGAGTAGGAAATAGATTTCTAGTAGTCAAACTATTCCCTTAAAAAAAACATGAAAAGAAAACATAGCAAAACAAATAAACCAAAACAAAACCAGCAAAACCTGTGTCAAAAAAAACCAAAGAAACCAAAAAAAACCCACCAAAAAACCAAACCAAACCAAACCAACCAACCAACCAACCAACCAAAAACCCCAAACCAAATCAAACCAAACCAACCAAACAAAAAAACACCGAACAAGAAATATAAAGAAAAGGGAGAAAACCCCCAAAATTTTCATTCCCAGTAATAGAGAACTAATTCAGGCTCTTATGAATGTCTGCTATTTTGTTAATTTCAACAGACTTTGATTAGCTTATTTGCAGGTAATTCTTGAAACAGCCTTCTAATATCAAACATTAGTCTTTTACATACCGAATCACAGAATTATCCTCTTAAAGGTAAAAAAGAAAATACCACCACAGAAGTCCTGAAAACAGAGGAGGGCTAAACTCTGACACCATTTCATGAGAAGATTAATCTTTTTCACTCTTATTTCAATATCTATCTAATTTTCAAAGCAAATAATGATGGAATGAACATAATGATAGAAGAGAAATACCACAGAAATAAACTGCTACTGTCATGCTAACTATACTGAAAAATATTTCTAGAGACACAGAGGCTATAGTTTTATCTATGACATAATGGAATTCATCTATTTAGATAGGCCCTAAAGGGAAAAACTCTAAATGAGAAAGCAAACAAAAAACCTCACCAAAAGCCAAAATTATTTGTCTAGAACATTATGTAAAGTGCTAGGCACTCACAGACACATAGTTTGACTTGTTATCCTTTTACGAAACAGTCAAGTGCATTTTTTTTTTTTTTTAACTTGTGTTCAACTTCCAGCAGAAAATCAAAAAGCTTTGTGAAGTATTGTTATGATTCAGGTACAACTGGTGGCTTTGACGCTTTTGCTTCCCCCTCAAACAATCACTTTAGCTGGAGGACAGTTTGATTGGCTTCTAGTAAGAAATGATACTGATAAAAAAAAAGAACATATGATTAAATTGTGTAGTAAAAAGGAGAATCCCCTAACAGTGTCTAAATCTAGTCAAAGTGTTCTGGCACTAACTAGAGCAATATGAAAGCAGGAGTATTTTTTAAAGGCAATGACCCAAAATATATAGAGCTACAGATAATATGTAATTGCTTCAGAAGCAATTTGATGCAATGAAATGCACATTTACATGTTCAGTGTGCATTAGGAATCCTAACTGACTTGCTCCAACAAAAGTCTCTATGATGAAAATACTTTTTATTGTCTAGAAGGGTGGATTATGAAAACAGTTTTTCATAATCCTGGTCTGTTTAAGATGCTTAGTAGAGGAAGAGAAAAAAATCAGCTTTGGAAATTAATTTTTCTTCTTCTTTTTATCAACACAATATAATTAACAAGATATCTGTCAGTTAGTAGACCCTCTATGTGGTCAGATAAAACTTATGGTCTTCTTGAATTTCAGTGTTTTAGGACAGCACATTCTACATAGAATCATGTGGAAATTGATATCAAAGAAGACACTTTGAAAACAACACTTGTTTTAAAAAGATTGCAATTTCTGATGGCTTTTTTAGACTGAATAATGCAAAATCTGACCTTTAAATTGGAAGGGAGAATACTTAGGTGTGTTTCAGATTAACTGAGATGAAAACCACACGTTCATGGCAGAGTTACTTCAGCATAAATTAAGCAAGTCATGGCATTAAACAGATAATTATCTATAGCTAACCAGAGAAATGCAGAGAGACAGAGACAGAGGCAGAGGAACAAACTACAAAACTGCCTGGGTTTTTGGTGACATGGAGTGGAAATTTTATCCTAGAGTGAATGTACTACAACATACAGAGTCAAACTTCAGTATTATTAATTATATATACAAGGCAATAGTGAAATTGCATCTACAAATCCATGGCTTTTCTTATTACCATACATTCCAGAAAGTCTGAAATGCCTACAGAGAAATCCAGTAAAAGTAGTCAGTGAAAAAGTAGAAAAAGAAATCAAAAATGACGTCAGTTTTGCTATTAGAGAAATGATAATGGAGAGGCAATATGATATCTCTCACCTGAAAATACCAAGAAAGGGCAAAAATAAATTACATTAAATTAAAATTGGAGTAGATGTGGAGGACTTATTTAGGATCCAGGAATAAGTGGAAAAATATTTAGCAAATATTTAACAAATTTAAGTTTGCAACTAGACTTCTGATCTTTAGTGTGTTTAATACAGCTCCATACAGGTAAAGTGAAACCATAAAGGTGGAGTTTAAAATAGGCTTATTACAGGAATTTAATATTTTTTTTTCTCTTTTGCAATACAAAATACTGTATCAGAATTATTTATTGATTAAATAAAAGAAATGAAAGCTTCCTAGAATCTCTGAGATTTTCTTATGAAATCTCAGTTATTTTCTTTCAGCTTACACTGGCAGTTGCAAAATATTTTTTCCTTCTTTTTCAAATAACTCTAAAGATAAAAATTGTAATTACATTGGGACACTATAAGTGATGCAGAGGGTAGGAAAACATGTATATTAATTGTCATAAAACACAGAGAAGCAGTAAGGCAATGCTTTGAATGAATGCATAACAGTTTTGCAAGACTAATTTGAATATGTATATTGATAGGGTATTCCAGAGACTTAAAGCAGCTCCTAGATAGAGCACAATTACTTTAAGTTGGTTGCCACCAATTTTATGTAATTAAATTTTAGTTTATTAGCTTTTCAGGTCCTTCAGTTATCTAGTTAATTTTTACTCTGCTTTCATCTGATAGAAACTTAGATTTCAATGTCTAAAACATGTCCAATTGCAATCATATAAACACAAGTTCACATTCATCATTTTCATACTCACAACTTGCCTGCACTTTATAAACTTAACATTATTTTTCAGAATTTCAAAATAGCTTCCAGCTATTTTTTTCCAATTAGTGCCATAAAAATTAGGCAACATTCTAGAGGTGTTAAGATCCTCAGTTTCCTTTTATACTCCATGTAAAAATTTATGAGTCATCTGTTTTAATATTTTAAGCAGACTACTTGATTGAGTGATTCCACTGAGATCATGAGGATTTACAAGAATTGTTTACGAAAGAAGAGACCATTCAGCTCACCTCATGATGGCAAAATCCTGAAGTGTATGGGAACTGAATTTTATAAAATAAGTGACATATCACTCATCTTTCATTTGTTGGGAAGTATGTGCTAGTACAGCAAGAGAAATATGTGAAGGTTTTTCTTCAGTCATTATTGTAGTGATTTCAAATGAATTGATGTAAAGAACTGATCTAACATATTTAAAAAATGAAGATGTGCCTTGTAAGTACTGTACGTATTATTTTGCTATTTCTGAATTCTTATTTTACTTAATAAACCAGAAGCTGTCAGCAGTCCATAAATGAAAAGTGCTTATTGCCTTAGCTCATGCACACAGCACACAGTGCAGCTCTTGGGAAAGCTCTGTCAGTGAAGAGTGGAAAGTGAAGAATGGTGGGCATGTAGACATTTTACATGCAAAGTGAGTAGCTAAAGGTAAGCCAGGCAGCTAATCAAACATCTTTAAAGCCTGCATTTTATCTGATTGAGTCAACATTCATAGAAAAGAGTTTGGCAGGTGAAAATTAGGGAGAATAGCTAGCTGTCCAAAGAAAATTGCTTTTTCAATTCCCTGTAAATTGTTGTGCTCTAGAACAGTATTAGAAGCAGACATTCAGGCTGAATATAAAGGAGGTTTGACTTTTTAAAAAAGGGCAAGAAAGTGAGTGGGAAAAGAAGAAGACTCTTCATACACTATTATTGTATACTACTGATTCTCAAGAAAAACACTCCAGAAATAAGATATATAATATACACTGATTAATACCAATTGTACAACTGTGAGTAATATAACATATAGCTCTTTTCTTTAAAATAAATGTCTCCTTGTTGCATATTACTGCTTATGCCTACTTGTACCCTTATTTGCACAATCCAGGTGGTTAAATGTTCACTGACAAACTACTGCATGAATGCATTTCTATGAAGTTTGTTAGATGATACATACTTGTCCAAATTACCATGCTTTGCCTTCAGGTGCAGAAATCACCAAAGATTCAGTAAGTAAATGGAGCTGTAAGGGTTCGTGTTGACTGACTATCTAACTTCATCATACACCTAGACTAAGAATACTTTGAGGAAAGGGCTTGAGAAACCCTTTCTTTTTCTTTTCTTAGTCCTGGAACACCAGGTAAAGGTCAAAGACAAAATAAGAAATTGAACATAGAAACTGCTATGCTGTAACTGTAAAGAGTAAGTAGTTCAGAAGTCAGTGATGTAGCTAACTGTGTATTTGACAACCTTCTGAATTTTTAGCCAAAATGAACATGTAACTATTTAAAGCTTGTCAGTTCTGGGAAGAATTTCTGTCAGAAAAGAAAGCTGTTACAATTGCTCTTCCATCTACCAATATAATCATACCTTTGAAAACAGTTAAAGACGTCTGGCTATACATTTTGCTCAATCAACATTGAAATGACAGACAAGAAATAATAGAAAATTTTAAGTAATTGTCTCCCATCTATAAACCATATATCGAGTCCATGCACTGACATAAATAAATAAATTTGGACCTATGTCAATGAAGATGGTCATCTGACTGATAGAGTTGAAAAAAAAGTGGGGGCACTCAATGCTCTTTTTGCCTCAGTCTTTATACTGATAGATGAGTGTGGTTCCACTGTAAGCAAAGAGCAGCTTTCCTTTTGTGGGCATGGAAATTATAAGGGAGCAGCTATATCAGCTGAACCTTCACAATACCATAGGGCCCAGTGGGATTCATCCCACAGTACTCAAGGGTGTGGAGCTATTGGGTTTTATGCCTAAAGCCCTCTCTCATCTACCAAAGTGCCTGGGACTCTGGGGAGGTGCCTGCTAACTGTAAGAGAGTCAGTGTTATTCCAATACACAAAAAAAGCATAAGGGAAGGCCCAGATAACTATAGACCTGTTATTTTAACTTTATTTTCTGGAAAAAGTTATGGAAAAAAGTTCTGGAAAAAGTATACTGGGTGCTACTGAAAGTCATTTAAAGAATAAAGCAATCACCAGGCACAGTCAATGTGGGTTCCAAAAGGAAAGTCCTTTTTAAATAATTTGAGACCCTTCTATGATAAAGTCACCCACCTATTGGATGGAAGGAAGGCAGTGGAGGTAGTTTCTCTGCATTTTATTAAGATATTTGATACTGTTCCTTTCAGCATCCTTCTGGAGAAGTTATCCAACAGTGGGATGAGCAGGTTCACCATACACTGGGGAAGACCGGTGGAAGGTCAAGGCTCAAGGGGTTGTAGTGCATGGGGACACATCTGACTGGTCTAGTGAAAAGGTTCTCTACTCCTTGTGACAGGGGAGTTGGAATTGGCTGATCTTTAGGGTCCTTTCCAACACAAGACATTGTATGATTCTATGACAATTCTCCTTTCACCATATTCTACTAAATAAGATTGGATGTGAAAGTTTCATTTGTAAAACACAGTGTTCCTTTGCATGCAGGCCAGAGGAGACAGCTCATAATAAGATGATTTTCAAGCAGTTCTATCTTTCTTGATCTGAATCCAAATATTAAAATTAATTTAATCTTAACTAATTTTCTCTTATTCTCATTTAAGGAGTTCTCTGAGGTTTGGTTTGATTGGTTTGGTTTTTTTTTTCTGTTAGTTTTTTTGTTTGTGATATTTTGATGCTTACTTAGTCTACTTTACATCTAATGTATTACCACACATTAGCTTTTCACTGTCTTTCGTTGTCTGCATTGTAATTTTCTCTTTTTGCAGTGCTTTGGGGCTTAGGGTTTTCTTTCACAGGGTTTTTGGGGGTTAGGATTTTCAGCAATGAGGAAACAAATGCATTTTTTCCTTGTTTTTCTCTAGCTGTCTTTTACCTATTTCAGTATCTTCCAGTTAATATAAAAGAAAGGCATGTCAGATCATATGCAATCCAGATCAAATATCTTATTGTAGCACTTGGTTGAAATATCAGCTAATTGGTAGAGTTGCTCAGCTGGAGTACAGTGTGAGAAAAATAAATAATGGATGTATTCATTTTGTCTTTTCAGGAAAACTCAGTGCAGTTCAGTACATATATTAGAGTCCCTGCACCTTTTGTACCTCAAAGACTGTCAAAGGGTTTCACTCCATATTTAATACCAGAAATTCACAGTCATCCTTCACAGTGAATTCTGTACACTGAAGGGTGGTGAATGAAGTCTAAGATCTCTTCACAGATATCTCTGTCAAAGGATGCAAAATTTGTCCTTTGTCTGCTCACAAAGTAGCATTCTGCTCAGGATAAAAGATTATAGCAGTGCAAATAATGAGGTGAATGACACCTCGCACCAGTCATGAGGAAGGGTGAATTCACCCTAGCTGAAAACAGCAAATATGAAGAAAAAATTATAAAGAAAAGCAGTAAAACTATTTAACCTTAAAAACAGCTGAGAGCTTTATTCTCTTATTATGTTTTTAAAGCACTACTGTTATAATACATTATTAAGAGTATCAAGGCTGTCAGATCATCACTTACTACTCACTATTAAACATGGAATTTGAGAATTTTTTTTTATTTATGGTTTTCTTGAAATTTAAGGAACTCATTCCAAATGTAATAAGAGGTTTAGACTATTAAATTATCAAAATAAAGCAGGAGTGAACTTAACTTAAGAAAGTTTTGATAGATTCTTCTGACAAGCATGAGGGTTCCTAGAGCTGACACATATGGCACAATGTATATATGTAAGTACATGTATAACATGTACACTCTGTTCAAACTCCCAAACACTTCCCATCTTGTAACTATCCTAAGGGTATTCAGATTAAAATTAATAATTAAGTTCAGGCATGATACAGAGACCAAATAATTGCTATATAATTGTGTGCAGAAAAAACTCAATAATTTTATGCTAATTTCAAGATCAACTGCTAGTAGATTTTTGAGGTTAGGTTTACTCTTAAAATTAGATGATCATACCTCAAAATATTTTACTGTCTAACATAATATTTCAAAGTTTCTATGGCCTCCAAAATAATCATATATCTTACACCAGTTAGGACACAGAAGCTGAACTGTATTGTATTAATATTACATTTATAATTCCAAGATAAGTAACACTGATGCATTTAAAGATCTACAGAGATGTCGTAGACAATCTCAAGCCCCATTTTAGTTTGAATTTTGCAAGGTCTCTCTTCCTACATGGAAGGAATTGTCCTCACCACAGGGCAACAGTCCTTGTTCCTCCAGGCTTATTGTGAAGGGAAAAGAAACAAACAAAAATCTCCCAAAACAAACCACAGAAAATAACTGTATTTTAAACTGTTAGTACATTTGTATATACTTAGATTCAGGCCAATAAGCTCCATTTCATTCATACATCTGGACATTTAAATCTTCACCTGCCTTATCTATAACTTTTACATATTTTGTGTATTTTCTAACACTTCCAGACTGTTTAGAACCCTCCATCTGATTAAATAGGAAAAAAAAAATACATTTAGAAGAATTCAAAAATCAGTTTAGTCCTCTGAAAAGCATGAGATGCCAATTCATTAATTAAGAACCTGCTTCATTTTTGCATACAGTTTTTACCTATCTTTTGAAAGAAAATATTTTTTTTTTTTTTTTTTTTCTCCTACAATAAAAAATTTACTGTTAAAAAGAATAAAAACGGGAAAAATTGTCCTTGCCACATATTGGTACCCCTGAGGCATAAATGAAGCTCAGTCTACACTGCAGCAAAAACACAGTTTTGTGGGGTTTTTTTCTTGGTGTTTTTTTGGTCTTTTTTTTTTTTTTTTTTCTTGTTTTGTTTTGTTTTGTTTTGTATCTTAAGAAAGTACATAAACCAGTATATCTGTGTTGATAAATGCAACTAAAAAATTGGAAAGTCCGTTCCATATAAATTTTTATTAGCTTGATTCTAGTTCTTCCATTATGGACTTTGTGGACACCTGTAAAGGTTTTGTCTTTGACAGAGCTAATTTGCTTCTTAGTAGCTGGTACAGTGCTGTGTTTTTGTATTTAAGCTGAGACTAATCTTGGTAATATTGATAATGTTGATGTCTTGTCTGTTGCTGAGCAGTGCTTCCCTTAATCAAGGACTTTTCAGTTTCCTGTGTTCTGCCAGGGCAGAATTGCTGAAAAACCCAGAGGGGAGCATGGGCAGAGCATATGACCTGAACTGACCAAAGAGAGTGATTTCTGTGAGAAGTATATTAAAAATGAAACTCTTCAAACACAGAATTAGTTTTAGAATATAAAATAGATTAAAATAGTTTCTTCTGTAATGTAGCTTTCAAGGAATTAACTGAAATGTAAGTTTCAAATGAGTCTAAATACATTACAATTTTTAAGGGTTTTTTTTTTGTTTGTTTGTTTGGTATTTTGCAACATAGATTATATATAATTCTTTTGCTGCACCATCATCTTGCTTGAGCTTTTCTTTGTTTTTCATTAATTATTTTAAAAGTCTTCACCCAGAACAAGCTGCAGCTATTTTAGTCAGAGTTCTACCTAGAATCTTCAGCAGAAATATGGAATGTGTTTGGGTTTTTGTAGTTTTGTTTGGGCATTTTAATTTTGTTTACATACTTGGGCATTGAATTCATGTTACTGGCAAGTTCTTTCCAATGCATGACTACATAATCATACCAATTACATTGACTCATTAGAGTAATTCAATTCTAAGCAATCAAGAGATAAATACTTCTTAAGTAAGATAACAGAGCAGGAAAGATAAATTTTCTTTGCACTTCTTTTTGATTAAATTAACCTACTGTAAAGGAACAACTTTCAATCAATTGAAAAAGACACAAAAGACCTAAATCCACACAGTTTATAACAAGTAGACTATTTACAGTGTTTTCATATGGCTAGGAATGACAGGAACAGAGTACTAAGCAAGAAAAAAGAATTTATGACCACAATTATGCATAGCTTAGATGTTTTAGAAAGAAAAGTCTCTGACATCGTGCTTTCATTTTATTTTTTAAAGCAATTACATTCATTTAATCTAAATTCATAGTGACAGAAGTAGACTTTATATTTTAGCATAATTGAATACCAGATGGGAAATCACACAAATAAAACAAGGGAACACTAAAAGAGAGAACTCCAGTTTTTGCCATTTCTGCTAAAACTAGCACTTCTTTCTTAAGAGATACAGATTGTGTTCAGAAAAAAAACTCCAGTTCTATGTTTTCTTTTTTTCTTTTATTTTAAATATTTTTCTGTTGTTTAGAAAGCGATTAATTGATTTCTTCATCTAATGAGAAACAATATTTAGTCTTTTTTGTTTGCCTTTTCTCAAAGAGAGCATTTTGCAGAGATGAACTTCATTGTATTATTCAATTAAAATAAACTATTCTTCTTTACTGTCATGGTTTTCAGCCACGACACAGTTCCTTTTTTCTCAGTAGCCATGACAATATGGAGCCTGAAGCCCTGTGGACGTGTCTGCATTGTTATTCTATACCATCTACTGGGGGAAGAAATAAGGGATTCCCAGTCCTGGGAAGGAGGGGGCCATGGCTTTCAGAAGAAAAGTGTCACCATTATGGGTTCGTTCAACATTTTGTTCACTGTCTCATGGCTGTGCCATGTCAGTTCAGATTTGGTGAGCAATTTTTGTATGCAAATCATCCTAATTTTGTATACTTTTGTGTTGCATCTCAGGTTTGGGTTCAGATTAGGGGTTCTAATGTGTTAGTTAGCTGGTTCTGTGTACCCCTGTGCACCCCCCGCGTTTCCTCCCACCCCACGGTGGTCCACTCCAGGTTACTTACCATTGGAGCTCACCACCCCAGTCCTGTAACAACTCCCCTGTCCACTCCAGAGAGTTTGGTGCCTGTTACCCCGCTTCCGCAACCCCATTCGCCCCGGAGCCGGGTCCACCCCTGTAGCATCCCTGTTGGTTACCCCGATCCATGTCACTCCCCCGTAGCCTGCCCCCATTGGGCAAGGGGAGCTTCCGCCTCCCTCAGCCCGCCCCCTATAACACCCTATGCCTTCCTTTGGGGCCATTTTTGTCCATGCGGGCGCAGGGGAGTGAGCTGTGGCTTCTCCATCGCAGCGAGCTGCGGCAAATAAAAGCTCTCCAGCCTCCCACGTGGATGGAGTGGACAACTCCATCCCTCTCCACCTCGTCCCGTGTGCGGCGACAGAGCGTGGTCAGCCCCCGCCCTGCAGTGCGGAAGGCAGAAATGCCTGGGACTCTTGTGGCGGCCCCGGTCCTTGCCGAGAAGCAGTGCCCATTCTGGGCTCTATCGAGTGCCCGGGACCGGGAAAAATAACGTGCTGCTGCACTTTTGTTATTGATATTGTTGCTGTTACTGTTTTTTTTAAAATCTCTTTTTTGCTACCAGTAAATTGTTCTTATCCCAACCTATAATCTCAGCCATTTGTTTCTCTCACATTAGGGTGTGGGAGGAGGGGAGAGTGTGTGTTGTTCGTAAACTACAATAATAATTTTGTGGGGTTTTCCCATCTCTGTACCTGTGATATTTTTATCAGTTTCCTGGAGCACTCCTAGGAGTTGGCTTGGTTCCCAAGTCTTTTTTCTCTCAATATGTGGCTGTAGAATCATGGGAGAACCATGGCTTCCTGCAATACCTGAGAGTAAAAGAATAAACCTGACAAGATCCTCCATGTTTGGAAAGTGTAATATCAAGATTTTGATCTAAAATATTAGAAATTCTGAGCAGACAATCTGTTTGGGGTTTTTCCCAAAGAAATGGATATTTCACAAAATTAAAAAAAGAAAATTTTCACAAAAATTCCAACTTAGTGTAGCACAAGTTAAGAAGCTCTCTACAGAACCTGGAACTATGTCAGAGATTTACCTGTATAAAGTCCTGCTCTCCTGTTGCTGTATCAATTGCATCCCTTTGGTGACTTAAGCATGTTTTAACATGCACAAGAATATACCAATAGTAGTGCTGCATGGGTGGATTTCTCTTTAGTAAATTCTTATGTGAATTAGTTAGTGTGCAAAAATATGAATTTTGAAGACTTTACTCTCTAGAATTAATATGTAGCTGTACAGAATAGGCACATCTCAATAGTCTGATTTCAGAGAAAACATTTGAGATTGTTACACAATTAAGTGCAACTTTCAGAAAACAGTCATCAAGGAAAACTAATAAAAATATTACCAGGGTAAAGAAAGGGAAATCTTTATACAATAAGTATGCAAATGGCTTTCAGAATGAATTTTTAGAACATTTTTGAATCTACCCTTGGGATTTTCTTAGAAATAAATGCTTCAGGTTCTCATATATCCTGACTTGCTGGAATGTGCTGTAGGTAATTAGATATTGATCTTGCTGTCAATGGGTATACCACCTATTATCCATTTCCATGCAATGTGAAATGTATAAAGTCTGAATTAATCTTGGAACTACTTTTAAATAACTACATTTTAATTACATATTCTGTGCCACTAAGAAAACTAATCCCATTAGAAACTGAAGAGTGTAAGAAATTTTTAATGGCTAAGTAACTCAAACATTAAGAGCAGTAACTGAAATTTGCACACTGCTGTTTTTCATATGTACATATATTTGTATGCTTTCTGATCTCATCATGTTTGGTGTCATTTGTTAGCAAACATCTGTAGAATAGATGTTAATAGAAATAACTAAAATCAATCTGAGATTAGTTTTTCTTGAAAATTAATTACGAGATCAATGTCTAGTTCCATCTAGAGTAACTATTATTTTTAGAGTAGCTAGTCATAGAATCACAGAATATGATGAGTTGAAAGGAACCCAGGAGGATCATTGAGTCCCAGCACTGTACAGGACCATTCCCAAGAATCATAGTATGTTCTTGACAGTATTGTCTAAACACTTGTTGAACTCTGACAGGCTGGTGCAGTGACCACTTCCCTGGGGATATTGTTCCAGTGCTCAAAAACCCTCTGGGTGAAGACCTTTTTTCTAATACCCAATCTAAATCTACCCTGATACAACCCCAGACCATTCCTTAGGGTCAATGTGACCTTAAAAATCTTAAATTATGCTCCTCTGTGCTCTACTTGATGATACTATTCTTCTTTGTCTTAGATAAATTGAGAGAAAAAATATTTTTAAGTAAGTGAAAAAAGTAAAAGAACAAAGCCAAACAGAGCTGTCAGAAGAAACATAAAAGGCTCAGAAAAAGTAGCTAAATATGCTGCTTAGATATACTTACATATTGAATATTTTACTGGTACAACTATAGGCTCATTTTTTTTTGTCCTTGACTGAGTTTCTATCTGCACATTTCTGTGCAGAGGAAGAACTGGGTATAGAGAGTTGAATGCCATAGCTTAAATGCACTTTTTTCCTAAGATATATCATATTGAGCATAAAGAAAGAGATAATCAGCTTTCCTTTGAAGAAACAGGGGTTTTTGCAATTATATGGTGCTAAGAGGACCAATATCTTCTAAAGTTGTTTCTTTGTGTCTCCAGGTGTTTCCCTGCCTTGATGAATTAAGGGTATTATTTTTTTTTATTTTTAGGAAATTAAAACTCTTTTACATATTTAAAACTCTGTAGGAGTAAGGTTTTTTATATGGATGAACTCCTTTGCCACTGAATCTAACACTTAATTTATATTACAAAAAGGAAAAGTTATGTATCATAAAACTTTTCTATTTTTCTTAATTATTTTTGGTTTATGTCTGAATTTAAGGAGTCTGCTGATAGGAATTTAGAATATTAACAAACTGTGCTATTCTCTGCAAAACTTGTGGCTTAACTTTTGCTTAAAGTATTACATTGAGAACTCATAATTGAGTAAATTACCCTAATTACTTTGATGTCTCACATAAATGTGTGTCAATTAAATTATCTGAGCCATGAGTAAGCTTCTAAAAAGAAGTACTTTCTCTGTTATTCCACACATGTAGTGCATCTGAGTTTTTTTCCTGTCTTTCTGGAAGAAACAGTAACAGAAGTCCAGAGCTTCCAGGCAAGAAAACTGTGTGCAATGCCTTACTGTGCCAAAAGTGTGCATTCTAATGAAAGGATCTCAATGAAAACAATAAAAAACCCCAAACAAAAACACAACCAACCAAACAAGAACCCTCCACAAAATATTTAAAAGTTAGTTGTTTACAAAGTTTTGAATGAACTAATTTGCCTCTTACTGTCTCCATCCAGAGGAAAAAAAATGTTGTCTTCTGCTAGGGACAATTTAGTTTTCTCCTCCTGACAGCTGATGAAGCTAAATAAAGAAGGGGGTCTCAAGTTTATATAACTTGGCAGCATTCTTTAGATTTTAACAGCAGATGGTGATATTTTCTCATTTCAAAATTTCTCTTCTAGTGATGGTCATATTAAAAGCTATTCAGGCTTTAACAAGAATTACTGTGCCATCAATTTTTTTTTTCTTCCTTCAGGTTGACAGATTAGAATCTCAATAGTTACTAAAATGAGTAACTTAAATAATTGCATTAGCACTATCTCTGGAGGAAGTACATAAGATTGGATGTATCAAACAATGAGATCCTATTTTGTAGTAATTTTCCTATCACTAAAGCCCAGCAGGAAAGACCTATTTGATCGTATATAATAAAGATGGCAGACTCCCAGATGTCAAGAAAGTATTTTGTTACTGGCTTGCTAGTAGCACAATAAGTCCTGGTGACAAATTATGGACACCCTTTAATTTTTCCTTAAGGCTTGTTAGAACACTGCCAATAACTGAGAAGAAGTGGGTTGGGATGAGCAATTGAGAGGAAAATATAACAGGATGTTGCCACAGTGTTTGTAACATTAAATATTTGAGTAAACATCTCACCCTGAGATCAGGTGGGAAAAAACAAAATCAGTGTAAATTAATTATCAGCTGCTTGTCATCATAAATTCACACACAGATTATCCATTGCTTCCTAGCAGCTTTAATGGCTGTCACAGAGGTGCATGTGCAGACTGTGAAAGCATGTTACAATACCACACGGAAGAAATGGTCAGCAGTGAATATAATATATAACTGCAACTCCTGTATAAATTTTCATTCAGCTGACACATCTGGCAAGTGAGAAGAATGGTATCAAGCTGGCATATGCATTTTAGGAATACAAAATCAACAAAGGAGTAAAGTAAAAGAAAAAATTATGTGTAAAATCCAAAAAGGCCATTGAAAATTATCAATTCAAGTTCATAGACACTATTTATGAGCCTGATATTCTTCTATGACAACATGACCATCCTTAGTGAAATGAGGGAAAATCTGTGCATGTTGTGTATCTGGACTTCAGTAAAGCATTTGACACCATCTCCTACAGCATTCTCATGGAGATACTAGCTGCTCATGGCTTGGATGGGTGCACTCTTCTCTGGATAAAAAAATGTCTGGATGACTGCACCCAGAGAGTGGTGCTGAATGGAGTTACATCCAACTGGCAGCCAGCCATGAATGCTGTCCTCCAGGGCTCAGTATTGAGGTCAGTCCTGTTTAACATCTTTATGAATGGTCTGAATGAGGGGATCAAATGCCCCGTCAGTAAATTTGCCACCCACACCAAGTGAGAAAAGGATTACTGGCTCAAAACAACTGAAGCATGTGTGTGTGTGTGTGTGTGTGTGTGTGTGTGTGTGTGAGTGTGTGTGTGTGTGTGTGCCCCCCTCTTCCCCCACCAAATATTTCAGTTGTTTTGAGACAGTAACCATTTTCTCCAGTCTCTCAGGGTAGGAGTATTTATCTGCAGGAGGGAACGAAGGCTCTGCAGAGGACTCTGGCCAATCTGGATCAGTGGGCTCAAACCAATTGCAAGAGGTTCAATAAGGTGCAGTGCCAGGTCCTGGACTTGGGACACAACAATCCATGAAGCCCTACAGGTTGGGGGCAGAGAGCCTGGAAAGCTACTCAGAGGAAAGGGATCTGCTGGCTGAATGTTATCCAGCGTATGCACAGGTGGCCAAGAAGTCCAATGGCCTTCTGGCTTGTGTCAGAAATATTGTGGCCAGCAGGACAAGGGCAGTGATTCTCCCTTTGTACTCAGCACTGGTAAGGCCATACCTTGACTGCTGTGATCACTTCTGGACCATTCTCTACAAGGAAGATATTTAGGTGCTGGAGTGTATCCAAAAAAGGACAACTGACTTGTGCCTCCACAGAGAAAATTAACAAGCCATTAAAAAGTATCAGAATTGAAAAAAGTGTCATGGAGTTGATTTTCTTGGATATTTTAGACATGTTGAGATGATTACATATGCATTTGGTCCAACTTTGTAATATATCATGTACTTAAAGTCACTGTGGATGCAAAATCATTCTTTTAAAGCAGATTTTTATATCAGGCAGTTTGTCTCTTTGAAGCAGTTTCCTGACTCAGTGGTATAAATTAATTAATTAATAAATAATGAAAAAGGTCTTGAAAACTTAATACATTGCTAACCGTAGTTAACTATATTTTTTTCTTTCTCATTTACATTGCAGATACCGTGATCTAAATGTTGATTTGCCTTCAGCATATTATTTTGCAGGAAATGGTATGTAATTGACATTCAAATCATTCTCTTTATACTGCTAGTAGTGGGTTCCTTCCAGAAGGGAAAATTGTCTTTAGATTCATTTTAAAAATCCAGCATGTTTTCTTATAAGTCACTGGTTCTTTTCTGACATAATTTAAATTTAAAAGAGTAAAATAAATTCCACATCTACTCAATAACAAGGTTGTGTTTAGAAAATAAATGATACTGTGTTAAAGTAAAAACAACATACTCCATCACAACAATTTGCATATATTATCGATCATTTGAGTACACTTCATTTGGTATTCTATGAGATAGCTTTGAACAGAACAGAACAAAACAGAACAGAATGTCTTCTGCACTCTCATAATTTCTTTTTTTTTTTTTTTTTAACTATTTAGTGTTATGGATATCTTCAATATTGAAATCAGAACCATTTTTTATTCTATCATAATCATGATAGAGGAAAAAAATTCTATCCAAGCTGGAAAGATTATGATTATTCTATCATAATCATGACAGAATAAAAAATAAAGTAATATGATTAAATATATAAAGGTTTAAAATGCTGTGCAACATTATCTTGAACTGCAGTACATAAATTTGAAAATGTATGTTGAATGTATTTTCAAAGAGGTGTAATGCTAGAACTTCAAGCAACTACTTTGTTGACTAGGTTTTGGAATGGATTTTAGACGACTGAAGAAGATGTTGAAAAAGACAGAACAGAGAGAGAACAGAAAAAATGCTGATTATATTTGTGCTGAGTAACAAAGATGAAAGTTACAGGTAGAATCATCTGGGAGGGCTGGATCTCACAGATCCAAAGGCAAGTTATGATAAACAGCCAGACCCCATACAAAAATGGAGAGGAGCATGGGGGAACCTTTGCAGAGCATGATCTTGCAAGGAAGACAGTGCCTAGGCAACTGTATCAGTAACATTGTGCAAGGCTGAGACTGTCTGCATAGTGGTATGAAAATGGGTTGAACCACCATTTGGAGGCATCTTTCCAACTTGGAGAAATGGGCAAGGAGGCATCTCAGAAATTTTATCAAGAGGGATGTGGTAAATCCTGCAGCTGGGAAGAAATAACTCTATGTGCCAATACATACTGGGGTTTTACTGGCTGTAAAACAGCTTTGCAGAGGAGGGCCTGGCAGTCCTGCTGCACACCAAGCTGAATATGAGCCAGTAGTGCATACTTGCAGATAAAAAACGAGCAAACAGCCTCCTGGATGCCATAAAGAAGCAACCACCAGACTGAAAGTGATCCTTCTTCTCTATCCACATGAGAATCATCTGGATTGCTGGGGTGGGTGCTGGGTCCAGTGCTAGGATCCCCATTACAAGACGTACATGAAGACACAGAATTGAGTACAGCAAAAGCACAGACGATCAGTAGATTGGGGAACTTCTCATAGAAAGAGAGACTGAGAAAGTCTCTCAGCTTGAAGTAGAGAAGGCTAAAAGGAGATTTTTCCAATGTGTTGAAATGCCTTACATGAGGATCTTCTAAAGAAAATTAAGTGAGACTCAGTTCAGTGGTGCTTAGTAACATGGTATCCACTGACCAATGGATGCCAATGAAAATGCAGAAAATTACATTCAAACATAAGAAAACAGTTCTACTGGGACAGTGCTCAAGCACTGGAACAAGCTGCACAAAGAGTGCAGATATTCATAACATGATTGGATCAGCCCTGAGCAACCTGTTCTAGATGACTAGGTGGGATTACAGGACCTCCAGAGAGGTCAAAACTTAACTATTCCATGGTCCTGTAAGTTTATGAAATATCAAATTTCCATACAGATGGAACAAAACATGTGCCAAATGGGGGAACTGGATGTTTACCTGGAAGGACAGTAGGACTGAGAAAAGGAGATTAGCAAGTAGGAGGGCTGCTGGAGGGGCAAGGGCTGCAGATTGAGTGGTTTGTGCTTCCAGGCTGCTTGGAGTCACTACCTCCAGGCCTTGCCTGAGTCATCCTGGCTGGGGCCAGACAATAAATCTAACCCATCGGTGTTGGTACTTCATAAGAGACGGTCTGGCTTGAAAACAAGTGCAAGACTTTTGGAAAGAGACAAGGAGAAAACTATTTTCTAACATGGAAGAACTGAAACACTTTTTGTATTTCAAAGCCACACAGGACTGTATTTTAAGAAAACTTTATTTTTGGATTTTAAGATTACCTGCAAAAGCTTATCCAAAAAAGAAAAGTAGATCAGAACAGTAGAAGAATCAATAGGTTGTGCAGCATGTCCTGCTCTTTTTCTGGTGAGAAAGAATCTACCTGTATCAAAAGGACGGTACAGGAGAGTTGTAGCAGCAGCTGGATATGAATAAAACTTCCTACCGGGATACCCTAGGGATGAAAGCATCTGTTGTTTGATTTTGGTCTGTGAGGTATTATGGCCTGGGATTCTCGGGGTCTATTCGACCCTGGCTCAGTAGTTGTCCTGGATAGCGATATCCAGCTAAGCACAACCTGTCCAGGTCCCTCAGGCAAGCTCCCAGCTGTGGGCAATCTCAGCAAGCAGCTCAGCTCTTAAGTGAGATCAGCTCTCTGGTGAATTCAGCTCTTCAGTGATTTCAGCTCTTTGCTTGCTAAATGCCTCAGCAGATGCGGGGAGAGAGAGAGGAGAAGGCTGTATGAGGTTCCACAGATGTGTCTTTATTGGCAGCTCCTGCAAAGGGTTTCAGTGACAGCTCTTCTACTGAACTGTGAAGAAATGGGGGTTCATATAGGGTGTAGAGGTTTTGGGAAACAGTCCAATAGCAAGGGTCGAGGCGAATAGGACCTATGGTCTTAATGAGGGTCCAAAGGTGGAAGAGGGCCTACTTTGATCCAGTCATCATGACTAGGCATTTCTTATCTTGGGCAAGTGACTGCCAGGGAGGCCTTGCGGGGCCTGTGGCTGCTACAGTGGGGGTTTTTGTTTGGGGTTTTGTTAAGTGAGGTTTTGTTTGGTTTATTCTGTTTTTGTTTTATGGGGATTTTTTGTTTGTTTGTTTCGGTTTTTTTTTTAGAATTCTTCTCAGTCTAAGAAACATCAAAGCTAAGTAGTTAATCTTCCCTGAAAATGTGTTAATTAGGACTTCAGGTTTCTTCTGTTTCTTTAACAGTGCTCCAGTCAACACTAAGAATGTTGCACAGAACCAGTTAAAGAGCTGGTTAGAAAGTTAGAAAGTTAGAAAAGAAAAATTGATTCATACATGAAGTCTGGACAATCAGGAAGCCTTGCAGGGTCAGATTACCTAATTAAGAGTTGAAGAGCTTTTTGATCTCACTACTCCTTTATAAAGCGACAAAAATCAAAAAACATAGGTGTTTCCCAAATGTTTGTGACTTTGTGAACCTTGTAAAAGTTCATTACTTCAAGGACAGCTGGGCTTTGATGAATTGGTAGTTCAAAATTTAGGAAGTTTCTATTTATTGTACTCATCCCTGAACTGTAATTATTGAGTCATGGGGTACATTAGGATGAACTCTTGGGCTCTCTGAGTTGGTTGCACATATTATTTTGGCTTTTGCAACTTTCTGTAATCCTGGAATCACAAAAAAAGTTATCCAGCTAAGCAGAAGATTATCACTAAGAGACTGAACAATGTCCTCAGTTATTCAGATTCAGTTTAGGTGACTGGAAGCTTTATTTAGAATATTCATTTGTGGAGCTGAGATGGCTGTATTTGAAGCAACCTTTTGTGTCTGCCTGTGTCTACCTATACAGTTTATTGAAGATAAATGAAAGGAATTAAAAGAGTGGCTCAAAGTGTTTATTGGTGTTGTCAGATGTGAATTTTAAGCAAGGAAAATGCTCTTGAAAATTAAGACACCAAAATAGATCAAACTGGGAAAAAGGTCACAGGAAAACTAAGTAAATTTTATGCAAATGGATAGACCCAATTAAAAACATCAGACTTCATTATAATTGTGCAAGCACAATTTACAGCCTATCTATCTATAAAGGGATATTAGCTATGTTACTTGATTCTTTGCTATGTAGATAGAATCAACAGTTCCTTAGAGGAAACCTACCGATTCTGGAAAACATTAGCATTCAGGGATATTTTGGCAAAGAGTTGAGTAACAAAAATTTAATATATGCAAGTTATATACATATACACTTTTTATACATGTACAAATATGAAATAGCAAATGCATACATAATAATATAAGTAGTAATAAAACTTATTATTTATTAGATAGTTTGAATGTGAACTTTTTTTAGCTAAAGAGCAGAGATGGAAATGAATTACAGCTTGCCTGCTTTATTTGCTTAGAAAACTGTGTCTTTTACAGAAAGATACTTGTAGTTTTAAAATTTCCAAATTGGTCACCTGGTCTCAGTAGAAGATCACCAATTCAGAAAGAGGATCAGCTTTAAATCTCCATCTTGACACTGCCAAATTCCAATTTTATGAGAGAAAAGACTGTGTCTTGCTCATTCGATGTCAATACCCTTGCTCTTTGCTCAAGTAAGGCACACTGACCTCAGGGCCTCCACTGAGTTGTGTACACCCTCATCTATCAGCCAGAACCTGAGACTGGGCCATACGTTTTTGAGGGATGACATTGGAGTTCACATTTATTTAAGTTATTTAATTTCGGTCTTGCGTATGGCTGATATGGCTGATACGACTAGATCCAAGAGATCAATGAAGACCTGAATAACTTTTACTTTATTATCATTCTCCTGCAAAAGATCAAATTATTAATCAATTTGAGGTTATACATACCAAGCCCTTGTGAAAAATCCCAGTATACTACAACCACATATATTATAACAAGTACTTAGTAGATACTAATCACAGAAAAACTCAGTTATGCATAATTAGTCAAATCAAGCTATTTTTGAACTCCTTTACTACTTGGCAGAATTTTTCTCCTAATAGTGCTTCGTGTTCCTTAAATCCAGCCACTAATTCTTATGACTGTCAAATGCCTCAGTGAGGGTTTATAGAGCAACATGGAAAGTTTTGCACTTTATTAGCTTCAAAGAAACAGTCACTATATACAGCCCCAGTGAATGTTTTTCCTCTTAGTTGCAGTATAAAGAATTTGGCTGTACCTGTTTGCTTTAATGGATACATCTGTTCCTTTTTGGCCTATAAATTTCAATGTCATCCTAATGTCAAATTCAGATGCAAGTCGTGTTTTAAAATGATAGTGCATGACAAGTTTATGCAATTTAATAGTAGATTTCATTCTTTATAACCACTTTTGAGAAAATTGTTTTTGTCATGGTGACACATCAAATACTGTTTAGTATTTTAAAGATGATTTCATCTTTCAGCTAAGTAAAAGCATTCAATTCCAGAGATTGCTCTCTCATCGCGTAGTAAAATCTTTTGAAGATGTCTGCTAAGGAGTGTTATCCAATGGCAAGGAATAAATTTTTATTTTCCTTATAAATGTTAAGAAAAAGTTGATGATTTTATGTCACATTCACCCAACTTATTTTGTCCCACATATTTAGGTTCTGCTAATAAGACAACATTTATTTTCTTGGAAGAATAGTCTCCTTCAGTTAGTGATGGAATTTAAAACAATGAGAGAGAAGAACATTACACAGTAAGAGTCTTTCCCCATTTTCACAGCCCAAATAATGACTCATATTTCAAATCAGGTCATAGACTCATAGCCCAGGCTTGGATTTTGAAGTCTGAGGAAGACTACTGACTGCTTCTTTTCATAATTTCACTCTTTAAACATATTATCAAGATTACCAGTGAACATACCTAAAGCTCCACACTTTTTCAATTTGTTTTTAGATAGATGAAAACTCAATTGACTAATTTTTAAATATTTTTCTAATTCTGTAATTGTAGAAGAGATTAATATAACTATAGGAATAATGAAAATTCTAGTGCTTATGAAAAAGAATAAAAAATAAACATCAGGGTCTATACAAGCGTGGTCCTGTGCAGGGCCAGGAGTTGGACTTTGATTATTCTTATGGTCCCTTCAAACTCAGGATATTCTATATTTTCATTATACATTTTATATGGGATATAAGTATGCTTGTACCTGTTTGTGTGATTACAACAATCCCTAAAAAAGGATTAAGTGACAAAAAAAAACTTGAAAAGTGCTCATCTAAGTCACCCATTAAATGATACTAAATTGTGTTTTATACCTCTTGTATGCTTTATAATTCTTCTAGTCCCTATTTTTGGTTAAATAAGTTTTACTAGGACCATGTTTTTCTTGTAGCAATTTTTTTTTACCTTTAAACCCACTTTCATTTAAAGAAAACCTCTGGGGTTGTGGGGTGTTTTTGGGGTTTTTGGGGTTTTTTTGGTGTTTTTTTTTTTTTTTTTGTTTGTTTGTTTGCTTGGTTTTTTGTTTTGTTTTTTTGTTTGTTTTTTTGTTGTTGTTTTGTTTTTTTTTGTTTTGTTTTGTTTTGTTTTGGTTCTTTTGTTTGCTTTTGTTGTTTATAAAACAATTTTTATTGACCAGTTTCTGGAATTTCTGTTATTTTTCTGCATATATGCAAATCAGTGTCTTTTGAATTGAAACAGATATAATAGACGTATAAGACTAAAGTAAGTGCTTTTACAGATAAATAATAGAGCAGTTTACAAAGCACAAAATGCTTATGATGTTCTAGAACACACAATATCTTTTATGCATAGATATGTGATGGAGTTTTAGAACTGTATAGTCAGATATTTCATGTACAGGAAAATTCCATAGGAATAATATAAAACTGTGAAAGCTTTTCAAGAAGAGTAGCTTTTTTAAAAAATAACCAAATCGTTCATTTGACATGTTAATTTTAAGAAGACGTATTTTCCTGGTAAATCTGAAATTGCAAGGTAAGGAATTTTTTTTTCTGCCCTGTGCCTTACAAAGATAAATAAACACTGAAGCAATTAATATATTGCACTGTCATATAAAACTAGGGTAACATGATATGGAGCTCATTATGCTAGGATGAAGGGATTGTATTTAGTTACTTTCCTAGTAAATTCAATGAGCTTCTTGCAGGTGCTTACTTTTAAACTAACTGGGTCCAAGGTTTTCTGTAAATTAAAAATAGTTCTCTGTGGGGTAGGCTTTATATTTCCAGCTTCTAAATCCACTCCTGCTGCCTTTGTTTGTGCTGAAAGACACAATTAGAATTCCTGTGCAGTAAAATGCTTCTCAGTATTCCTGATAAAAGAAGATCCATCTATTTCAGTCACAAAAACATAAATAAATAACTAGACTCTGTATTTGCATGTATTTGTAAAGATTCAATTTTACTTTTAGATGCCTTGGTTGAGATGTTCAATATTAATAGTTACTCAAGTCAAAGATTAAGCTCTGAGCTGTAGCAAACAATGGGTCATGGGGGTGGGAGTGGGTGACTGGATAGAACTTAGTTGCCACCTTGGGTTATACCATGACATTATGGAGAGTAATTTCTTAAAGCATTTTCTAAACAAGGTGTCAGATAAACTTACAGGCCACCTAATATCCTGAATTTACTTGCTTTCCAATCCTGAAAAACACATTTATACCTATTCAAAAGGAATAGTCTGTAGTTCATTACATTAAGATGGGTGCTTGCAAATTCAATGAAATGAACAGGATCACAGTTTCAACTCCCAAAAAACATTTCCCCCCACACCATCAAACTGATCATGCAAAAGTAGGGCATATACTTTCCTTCTCATTCCCTGGCTTCCACTGGGAATTGATGGCTAGGTAGTGCAAACCCAGTAAGATCCTTTTCCCTGTTTGAAAAGAAATTCCCTTCTGGGACTTGTGGTAGTGAAAGTGGCAGCATGGGAGACTGCTTTCTACTTCCCACTGTAGATTCTTTAGTGAAAATTAAAGCCACACAATAAACTAGCAGTTCTCCTTCTTTCACAACCTTCAAATGGAGATATTTCAACATACTTTTTTTTTTTTTTTCTTTTTTTTTTTTTTTTTTCTGGGTAAAACTCTACCTACAGAGAAGAAATATAGTCCTTTCTTATTGAAGCCACATGCCTTTTAGATACGCATTCACTGTATGGGCAGGCAACAGAACTATTTCCTAATTCAGAGAGTGAGTTAATAGCTTCTTTTATTCTTCAAGGTATGTGTTGTACTGCAGAGATAGAAGGACATATTATAGCTTTTTGTGAGTCTTTCTATCATGAAAAGCAGCGTTAGATAACTTTGTTTTCCACTAAAGATATTGTTAAGGTTGTAATGAGAAGTGATGCCACACTTAATTGAGTGAATCCAGATATTTTAAAAAAAGGAGTCATTTTCTTCCCCCTTTCTCATCCCTAAAACAAATATTAAAATATTCAGCAAAAATAATGCATGCTTTCTTACTAGAAACTTCATAGGATTTGCATTTTACAAGCTCAATTTAATGCCCTTGAATACCTTGGAAAATGAATTGATGAATATAGTTAAATGCCAAACTTATCACTAGGTCTGTCAGTTCCCAAAAGAAGTACCTACAGCATATAAACTGGTATGACAAGAGAGATTTCCCAATTCACCTTGGGTATGTCCTCTTATGTTGATACTTACATGAATAGCCAACAGCACTTTTATGTGGATGATATATGACTTACATATAAAACTGTGCCAGCTCTGTGTCTTCTACCTACTATAAATGAAATATTAGGCAAGTCTTCAAGATGTTGCTTTTTTCATTTGAACTTTCATAAAACTATTTTACTGACAACTGAAAGCACAGTCATGCTATAAATGCAAACTTGCATTTATCACAGATACAGAGGTTTTATCAGTTCAAGGTCATATTAAAAAGTTACTCATCTTCTTTTATCATGTTTCAGGGTTATATGATTAAATGTTAATGAAGAATTATATTTGCAGCTAAAACAGTACCAGTCATCATATAACAAAATTTTTATCCACAATGGTGTTGTTTTTCAGATGTGATTATATATACGAAGATGAGATACTGAAATTTCTCCCTACCTCCAAAATTTGATTTTTTGCTAGAATTCAGCTTCTTTCCAAAATGTTCTTAATGTGAATAAAATACAGTTCAATACATTCCTACTTAATGTCTCAAATAAAATACTAATTAATCTAAAGTTTCATAGAACTTCAAGTGTGTAAATTAAATTCTAACATTTCCTGAAACGTCTTCATACCTTTAATTATCATTTATCTCCATGAGTTTAGGCAGTCATCTCAAAAATCTATTTTAGACTAGTTACAAAAACTATGGACATATATAACCTCATCATGTGAGACTTTTGTATTCTAAAAGCCTGAAACCTCTTTTATAGTGTTAAGTTTGGCTCAGTAGAAATTCCATGTGGCAGACTAGAGTTATTTAAACAGGGAAAGACAACATTAGGAAAGCATTTAGATCAAGTCATTCATGAGAAGAAGCAGCATGCTTCTATTCAAAGACTTTTGAAATATGAACAATTATTGTGGCACCATATGCTTCAGAATATGTTCACTTTCTGGTCAGTTGAATAATGTTGTCTAGATCAGCAAAAATCAGAGAATGAAAAGATAAACACATAACAAAAAGACTCCACTATGGGGGATTTCCCTCAAGAAGTAAAAAATGCTAGATATTTCACAAAGCAATGCACTACATTAACTATTCTAACTGTAAATTGTTTAGTGTGTCAGGACTGGGTAGCAGAGAGAGAACTTGAGACACGCAAAAAAATTGGAAATAAAACTGATGCTACTGCTCACCAGGTTAATATCATCTTCCTAAGTAGAGAATAATATAGTTTATAGTCTTAGAAACAAAACATATCTACAGATTGCCCAGACATAATGCTGTTGAAATAATACTGCTAGTTGTCTGTAATGAAGTGAAGGTGTGACATAGTTTTTTAGGATAAAAATAAATAAAAAAGGAGTAGGCAGTATTTACCTTGCTAATCTGAGAATGCATTCTCCAAATATTCAGGAATTGCTTAGCCTCAGGCCATAATAATTTCCTAACAAAAATGAATATTTTCTAAGCAGAAAGGACAATCTCCTGCTTGAAAATAAGTCAGCAGTTCAGTAAAGGATCCTTCTCTTTTCAAGTCAGACTCTTAGACTGAACTTTGTTTTTTTAAAGAGGTTTCCTTTCCACACAGTCCTGATGAAGTGAGTTTGTTTCTTTTTCTTTTCCTCTTCTACTATTTTTATTTCAGGGACATAATAAACTAAAAAAAATGTTTTTTAATTCAAAACACATACATGGGAGAAAAGGCTATCTGAATATTTTTAGATCAAACTCACAGTGATTTTCCTTTCTTTTTACCACTGGACCTTATGTTACCTGAACTTTTTCTACTTTATATCTTTTCATCATATATTAAAAGAGATCAGGAAGAAAATGGCAAGCCAGAAAATATATTCCTGTCACAAATAGAGAAACTCACTGTAATTTAAGGCTAACTAAATTTCAAGTCGTAATTACAGAGAAAGGTTAACATATCTGAACACTACTAAAGAAATCCCAGCAGCACAACCACAACATAAACAAGTGTTTGATTTTTCCACAATAGTGTTCTGGAAGTCAGAAAACATTTAAAAATATCTGAATTTTAAAAGGAAGTTATTACCATCAAAAAATTTCCATGAAACCCTCTAGAATAGAGTCAGGTACTGGAGGAATGTGAGAAGGTCATTGATGCAGCTCTTTGTAAATTGCAAGGACAGTCACTCACACTGGGACAAACTCTCCAGCTTGATTAACATGGACTTTGTCAAAATCAGATACAAACATAATTTTGAACTGTCAGTGGTAGTAACTGATAAGATCTCAGGCGATTAAACTGGAAAGCTCTACTTATGTCCCTGATATTTTTTTTTTACAAATTTGTGACTATATTCGAATGATTTCTAGTATTGAAACTTCTACTTATTTCTTTGATACAAGGTCAAAAAAGTAAAGTTCGCATTTTTCTTTCTTTTTTCTTTTTTTTAAAAATGAATCAACATAAATTTATATTTGAAAGTGGGTTTTTTTGTTATTTTCTTTTTTTTTTCCAGTTAGATCTATTTCTTTTGCATAAAGTGTTCAATAATTACACTTTTATTATCCAAAGTGTGACATCTTTTGACATGTGTAAGACTTTGCAATGAATATTAATGCATATCTTCCTGAGAACATATAGGAAGATATCTCTTGTGGCAATTTTGTATCTCTGTAATGGAGATTTTGAGACATGACTTTTTTTTTTCAAAACATTCTCTGCTTTATCTTTCCCAAAATTAGAGTAAGGACATCACCAGTTTCATCTTCCAAGTCTTTTAACATCAGATGTTTATCTTGAGACTGACTTTGACTGTGCTCAAGCTCAGTCACATCCAATCATCAGCTTTTATCATCAGAGCTTCAACATATTTGACATGGACCTTGATTTCCCAGGTGATGCTCAAGACACTACAAGATTTCAAATAAACAGAAAATAAGTTGCAACAGCGTGTGAATGAGAAAGCTAGCTCCCTTGACAAAGACTCATGAATACTTCAGAGAACAGAAAGTGCAGGGTGTTATTATATTTTTCTTTCTCAACCATAATTCTTTTAATAAGATGACAGTTTGGAAAAGAGTTTTTTTCTCATTCTGCAATGGCATAGGGAAATATAAACTGAATTTCTGCAGGGGTATATAAGCCAGTGGCAATGCACTGAGCTATAATGAAGAAGCTTCATTTTCAATTCAATAGATACCTTCATCCAAGGAAATCTTTTAGAAAATTCAGTAAATATGCTGACTCATATTCAGTGTAGTAGTAATTCATATTTTAATATTAATTCATAGTGTTTGTGCTCATCAAAAATGTTGGAATACACTTACCAGAGATGCCCTGAAAAGATAAGCTTGTTGTATAACTTTGCAGGCATGTAGGTTATCTTTCTGGAGAGTGCATCCTCCCATTTAGTTATATATTTGCTGAAAGAAAAGGGAAAAGGGGATATGTTCCCAGAGTTTTGCTTTATGTAAAGGAGTTTTTGAATGTTTTTCAATGATTATCATCTAAATTTTCCTTTGTAAGTTTTATTTGGCTTCATAATCTACCCTATGTAAGTAAGGGATGGATTTCCCATGAGAAATAACAATGCCTGCACTTGCAAACACATGCAAGTAGGCTGCTTGCAAGGCAAGGTACAGCAGGCACTTTTATCATTAGTATCTCAGTGCAAAAACCCATACTGGAGTATTCTACTTTAAATGAAAAACAACTGAGAGAAGAGTATTCTGAGCTTGAAACACTAATAAAGAATTTTAATCCTTCAGGTTGTTAGGTAACCTAAGTATACTTGTTTATTTTAATGTCTCTTACTCACACTTCCCTCCATAGTTATTAAAAACTTTTTTCACAAAATATAAGAAAAATGCATTGAACTAAAAATTAGATTCCATCTAAATATTTTAAGTATAAAAAAAAATTGAGCCATTAGGAAAATTAAATTGTTAACAAAATTCCCCCAACTGTTTCAATCTGTTTTTAAATTCCAAGACGCAATGTTATGGATTAGATTTACAGAATAAGCTCAGACAAGGAATATTCCCTTATTCTGAAACTTTGTGCTCCACTTAAATCTCAGTTTTCACCTGCAAAAGTAATACTTGGATGGCAACTCTCATGCAGAAAAAATTATAGGGCTTTTTATCTATGAAAGTATTTTAAAATAGATATTCATAATGTTTTTTTCTTACAGACACTGTTTAATGATAATATTATAAGCCTGAAGAAAAGGAGACTCAGATATCTTTATCACTCAACAGAGGACCTTATCACTTTCTACAACTTCCTGAAAGGTGGCTGTAGTCAGGTGGGGGTCGGCCTCTTTCTCCAGGCAGCAACTGACAGAACCAGAGGACACAGTCTCAAGCTGCATCAAGGGAAATACAGGTTGGATATAAGGAAAACGTTTTACAGAAAGGGTGATAAAGTTATGGAATGGTCTGCCCAGGGAGGTGGTGGAGTCACCATCCCTGGATGTGTTTAAAAAAAGATTGGATGTGGCACTTAGTGCTATAGTTTAGTTGAGGTGTTAGGGCATGGGTTGGACTAGATAATCTTAAAGTCTCTTCTAACCTAGTGATTCTGTGAATTCTGTGATTTCTGCAGAAGTATGGATTAAGTAGATTATGAAGGACTGAAGAGTCCTATCAATGTGGAGGAGCTAAGAAATGAAATACTGATGAAATTAAGCACAAAGAGAATAGAAACAATTTACAGAGGATATAATGTTCTTATTTTTATGCATCTGATAATGTCTTTAACCAGACAATTACTTTTCATGAGTGATATCCTGAAATTACCAAAGAGCATTCTATGAAAATACATCAACTTGTCATATAACGGTCAAAAAAAGGGATACGCTAAGAAATTAATGACAAAAACTGTTAAAAATTAGCAGAAATATTGAAACAAGATATAGAAATTATATGGCCTCTATTTGAATATGTTAATCACAATGTATATAGCCCATCTGAGTCAGGTACAGAGGAAGAGTTTAAACAGTTAAAGACACTTTGAGGGAATAGCTAAATTAAAAACATTCTCCAGCATTCAGTGAGAGAAGATATGATAAGCATAAGATCATGCATGTCATTACGAAACTGACCACTTACAATTGATCACTTTCTCCTCAAATGAAGAATTCTTCAAAGACTTTGGCAGACTGCAGATTCAAAATAGGAAGCCCCTCGCAGAACACAGAGTTTAACTGTGAGTAGCATGACAAAGTCATTAGAGAACTCCAGAATCTGTATTCTCGGTGTTGAAAATTCTGCTAACTACATACAGAATAACAATCCAGCCGGGGATATTGCATAGAAATATCAAAACAAATATTGTTGTCTCAAGAGGCTCAGAGCAGGATCTTGCTGTGAACTTGTTAATATCCTCATTAAAAAAAAAAATTGTCTTTTCTTTCCTCCCTCGATATCCTTTCTCAGTCCTTAAATGATACTGTTGGGCTGGGTTAATCTTGTATCTAACCCGGTACATCCATTTTTACATAGCATGGAAATTACAATAAAGATTACTTAATTTTATGTCTTGCATTTGACAGAAAAAGATGAGCTGCACTTTTCCATTCTGCCTAATTCTATAAAAGGGTTTTCTTCAGCAGTTGCTTAAAGGAGAAATGTGAATAAAAGATAAATTATATAATTTTTCCTAATAGGTCTTTCATTCAAATTTTCTTCTATAAAATGCAGAAAGCAGCTTATGAAATGTGCTAGATATATATGTTAAGCTTTGGTTTTGCCTGTCTTCACAGAGTACCTGGACAAGTGAAGATTTTATGGGAAGTACAGAAGTGACAAAGGTAACCTGATCCTCAAAGTTTAGGGATGTTTCTTAGTCATTGAACTGTATTGAGCTGTAGGAGGACAAAAGAATTTGGTACATTGTTTTTCCTGCCCTGCAATTATTCTCTCTGTTCTTTTGGAAAATTAGGGAATTTCCCTAGGTTTCTAAAATTTGCTTATTTTTCACAGAGAAAAATAAAGAAATGTAAGTACATGTATCTGCTATGATCCATCAACATTGTCTGTAGAGATTTCCTAAAATAAGCAGTAAACTTAGAGACTTGAAAATTTTCCACTTTTTTCCTATTATTCATAACTAATCAGCTTTAAATTATTTTAGTTATATTTTTAAAATATTTTAGTTATACATCTAATTAAGACAATATTTTAAACACATGGTAGCATTTTTTTGTTTTATTATCATAGATGTTCTAGTAACATATAGAAAAAAGTAATGGTTTTTTCAAGACTCTTCTCAAGTATGTTCATCAATAACAATACACTTGACAACACAGACAAATAAATGATGTATTTAATTTAGTCTTGCGAAAGGGCTAATGCTCTTGTAGGACCAAAATAACCCAATAATAACCCAATAACCCAATAACTCTGAGGGAACAGCTGGGCTTAACTGTCCCTGTCTCTGTCCAGCACACCCAGAGCTTCTCCCCAGCCCTGCTCATGGCCAGGACTCCATTTCATCCCAGCCACCCATCCCTTCCCCAGGAATATTTTAGGAAAATTGGTCTTGGTCTCCAGTCCCATCTCCTCTTGCCCCCGGCTGGCCTCAGGCCCTGGATCATCACTTGCTGTGCCTGGGGACATCAAAGCCCCTGTTACCAGAAGCCAGCTCTGTCTGCTGTTGGTTTCATTCTGAGATTAGCTCAGAGAATGAGAGCGCAGTGCTAATAGTGTCATGGCTGCCAGATGGACTTCTTTTTCCAATGATTAATTAGCCTGGTATTATACAAGACTAAAATAAAGCAAGTATTTTCCTATGGTATTCTTATAACTGTTGTCAGGTCATATACAATGGAAAGGAAAAAGCTCTAAGTAATAAAGTTTCATAAAATATAGGTTCTCTTTCAGAATTTTGGGTAATATTTTGAATGAATGACTGAATCATTCAAATATCACATTGGTTTTTGTTATATTGGTTTTTCAACTATGAAAGTCTCAGAGAATCAGCACTAGCACCTATCATTACACACTTACTCATTCCCATTTTAGAAGCAAAGGAGAAAGTATTTTTCAACATTATCATATATCTAGCTTGTCAAATATACAATTTTTAAAAAATTTATCTTAATTAATATTTGCATATGTAGAGAGTAGAGGATCTAATCCAAAGCTCATCAGAATTGTTTAGTTGAGGACTATCAATAGTTTTGAAGGTGTTTTTCCCAAAATTAGAATGCACTTGCAGAAAACTGCTTCTCAGTCTCCAAAAGACTTTATCGAGGGGGGTAAAATGGTTTTGAAAAAAAATGAGGTGGTGTAAAGTTTATGGCCACATATCTGAAATCTGGTCTCTAATAGTCATAAACTAAGAAGGTTTATTAGCTGACCAAAATGCATTTTATTTTTATGGAGTTTTTTAGACTAACAAAAATCTTTCAAGATACAATATCATCTTAACTAGAAGCCTAGTGACTGATTTTCTTAATGTTTTGTATTATTAGCTTGAAGCATCACTGATTGAATTGAAAATGATTTGGCCAAAATCTGTTTAGAAACATGTAAATGTAGGGCTTAAATGGCACTTTATAGTACCAAGAGAAATTCATGCATTTATTCATCCTAATGATAATGCTGAGTATTACTGAATGCTGCTGTCAGAAGACAATCAACCTAATGGAATATCCTTGTTGAAATAACAAATTGCTATATGACTGAAATATTTAGAAAGAATGGTTAAATTCTTACAGTTGAATCATAGTGTAGATATCACTGCTAAATCATGAAAAAATGCCCATAAAAACAGCCATTCAGATCCGTCAAGTAAATAGATTGAATGTTACTTCTAAAAATTACTCCTTTCAAGCCTTTTGAAACCATATTTTAGGGGAGGATTTCTTTCTCCTAATGAGTGTATAGAAAAACCAAAAACATTGTGCACAGCATCTATCAACTCATTCAGTGCCTGATGAATTATCAACTCATTACCATTACAAGAGTAAACAATTATGTTTTCATTTTCCATGGGAAGTACTTGTAGTGTTCAGTCCGCAATAGCTGGTTTCTGCAGCAGCTACCCCAAGATCCCAATCTGCCCAGTTGGTGGCACCAAGGTCATGTGGACCTCTGAGACTGCAGCTCCACTCCAGCTGTTCTTGTCACAGACACTTACAAACAGAAACAACTGTCTCCAGGAGCTGCTCCAGACCTACTGTCTCCCCAGAAGCTGACTCAGGCTCACATTTCTGAGGTAGAAGCTCTGCCCTATGATCTTTGCTGTATCTGACTTGCTGAGTCTTTGTCTCCATATAATTTCCCTCCAGACTTCTAGTCTCCCCTACAGCTGGAATTCATACCTCTTGTGCCAGCTGCTACTGCTTGAAATTTGTTTATGAATGACACATGCATACACACACACACAGAAAATTAAGGTGACCCGAGGAAAAATACACACACCCCAGTGTCTCCTGGTATCAGCACCCAGCTCCTGCACTCAGCACAGTGGCAGAGGGGTGTTCATCCCTCTCACATAGGCATGGCAAACAGGAAGCTCTTGCCCATGAAACCCTCCTGACAGAGTTTATTTAAAAGAGTTTAGTTTTTTATTAAGGAGAGGTTGCACTGGCTGGTACAGACATGGCTGGGCCCAAGGGCTGACCACCTCCTGTTCACATCTCACCAGCCTCTTTATTCTCTTTCTCCTGTTTCCCCACTCTTATCCCTCCTTTTACTATATTTGCTTCTATAATATCCCTAGAAACATCCCATTATTTTTGCACAGTCCCAAAAGACTTTTTCCCCATCTCACCTAGCATGCCCTGTACACTGCTAGGTAATAATCTAAAGCCTAAAAGAGATTTTTGGAAGAATTTGTCTGATTCCTCCAAGTAGATTTCACAGTTGGGCCCAGGGCTGTTTGTTCCCCCTTTGACAACTGCAGGAGTGGCCAAGTCAGGGTGGTCTGTTTGCACAACTTAGGTTATTGGAGCTCCTCTTCTGTCTTGTCTTTTCCATACCTTTGTAGTTATGGTGAATAGGCTTTAAGTATATAACCTAAAAACAGCCTAAGAGAATGCAGTTTTTGAATCACAGGTCTAGTCCTGAGTAGCTCAAAATTTCTTAAATCAATTTTTCATGTTTCAGCACCTGCCTGGGGTGTTGGGCATCACTGTGGGGGATGGGGTGCTTTACCAGTCTGGCTGAGGGTTGTCCAGATGGATAGACCCTGGAGTTGCTGTAGAACACCAATGTCATCCTGACTAAGTCAAGATCTGCCTACCACTTCCTAGCAAAGACCACAGACCACTCAGTCTACCAGAACAGGATCATACCTGCCTAACCTTAGCACTTCATGTCAGCTAAATTTTTAGTGCTGTAGAAAGCACACCTGTACAGCAAATGCCCAGGTTTCCTGTTGGAGGGAATGGGACAGGGAGACACCTTTGATGGCATCAAGGGTAGGCTTTTCTGCCTGGGGTAGTTTCTGGTTGCTGAATGTAATTTAGTATTCTACTACACAGCATTGAAGGTAATAAGAGGTTGCAGACTACTTCCTCATTTAGATAATTTTTATGAATAAATACTCTTCTACCTGTAGATGAGAAACTATGCCTTTCCTATCTTTTACAGACCTTGATAACATCTCTTTCCTTTGTGCATGGTTTTGTTTTTTTTAAGTGTTTTTTTTTTTTTTTTTTGTTAAATATTTCATTTATTTTATATAAACACTTTTCTGTTACATAATTTACTATGCTCTTAAAGCTTGGAAAAATATGACTTCTCTGAATAAATATATTTGCTGAAATAACATTGTTGTTTCAAGCACTGTAGTGGGCCCAGAGATCATTAAATCAGAAGAAATGAAATTATAAAATAAAAGCAGTCCAGGGTATTAAAATTTGAACTTAAAGGACCATGAATAAGTGTTTGCAGAAAGGCATGGAAAATATGTTAGAAAGTAATTACAGGTCTTAAAACAGTATAAGCGATGATGAAAAAGAGTTTGAATCTGTAGAAACACTTCTTCCGTATAATGAAAAAAAAGTATTTTTGGTATTTACTCCATACCATTTCTGACTGGAAAGTAAATTCTGTATGGTGATATTTCAAAATATCTGGTAGGGTTTTGATCAGTCAAGAAATTTGATATAATATTGTATAACTGGAGTGTGAACATGGGTCTAGGCCCACAGTGGGACATCACTATCCCGTTGTGTGATTATACTCAGAAAAGACAGCTTAATACAGATATCAGACAGCAGGAGCAATAAGCTGTTTTTTCTTCTAAGAAACATAAAGAAAAAAACAGCAAATAATATTTTCTGTAATATGGTAGGAAAATATTTCAAGTGTGACATACAGCTAATAAAATAATCAAAGGAAATTAGAGAAAAAAAGTCTTCTTCCATTTTCCTTATTCAAATATGTGAATTACTTCTGTGACACAAAAAGTATCCTAATTCTTTGAAATAACTGAAGAAGATGGAAGAAATAGAAAAATACAAAAACATAAATTCTATGTTCAGTAACAGAAGTGTAAATGTGCTAACCTTCTCTGAAATCAAATGTTCTATAGAGGACTTGTATATATGGGATAAGAACAAAATGGACATGAGAACTTTGCAAAATTAGTAAGTATTACTTTCAGACTTAAAGAGGTTTCCATGAGGTTTAAACCTCTGAGAGTTGGAAAATAGTAGTTTTCATTTTCAAAATACTAAAACCCACCATAAATCATTAAAAAAAAAAAAAAAAAACTTATCTCTTTTTTGTTTCTCCCCAATTTCTCCCATTTTTTGCCCCTTCTTTTTGCATATTCTAAATGCAATATAGACCTATTTTAACAAAATGTCAAAGCTTCCTGATTTGTACTAGTTATCTCACAGTCAGCCTGGTCAAGCTGTGTTAAAGAACACAGACAAGAGATTCACATTAGATTTCAACCACAGAATGAAGATAAATGACTTGGTGCATTTGAGAAGGAATGTCCTGTGCGATGTGAACGTGAAATGCACTGGTAATGAGCACAGCTATGGCCTGTGATCAATACAAAAAAAGATGATGAAAAATAAATCTTCATACTAGTTTTCTTAAGGACATATGATACAGGCTGTGTGATTGCAGACCAATTGAAAATGAAGAATTCTCTGGAATGTGAGCTGTCTAAAGCTATTCTTTCCAGGCAAGACTAAAAATCATGATGCTGTACTCTCCCATAAGTGAATAATAAATCTAGCATAATTATATGATCAATATAACTGGGAAAAAAATCCATTATTATTTTTGCATGAGATGCTGATATAGCACATTCTGCCACAGATGTCAAGTGCTGAAACACAGGTTCTTTGTTACAATCAGAGAATGTTCTTAGTTCATACTGTCTTTATACCTGTGTCTGTTCTTGAGAATAGGAAATTAAAGACCAAATTTGCCTTTCTAATAGAATCTCCACACAGTTTTTGTTTTGTTGCTGTGCTCTTTTGTGGAGTTTTTTAAGAACATGTGTTGGAATTAAAGATCTTGAAAGGAAATGCTATACAGCATGAATTATGATTGTGTGTATAAAACTGCACTATGCAGAATGACTTTCAAGATGTCAAAGATCTTGAAAATACATTTTAGAAATGAATACTCCTACATTTTATCCATGAATCCTGGACAGGCTCCTGCAATTCCCAAATTATGCCTCCTGAATTAATAGAAGTGGTTTTGGTTTACATTAGTCTAACTCATGATACAATACATGCAGCACTGCTCAGTAAGATCTTGTACTTATCTTATCATGAAATAGAGGATTTAAAATAATTACTTGCTCAAAAAAAAAAAAAAAAAAAAAAAAAGAAAAGGCTGAATAAATAGTGGAATAACATCTCTTTCTTATACATGACCAAATAACTTGAGTGCAGCTCTGTGAAAAATTAATTTAATTATGGTTTTCTTTTAAGCAAATTTTTAATTAAGTGCATACAATGATATACCTACAGTATATCTTGCATAGTATCATAGAAAATATCATTTTATAAGACAGGTAAATTAATATATGTTTTAGGTTTTTACCTTCATACTGTCTTTAAAGTCTTGTTTTTCTATTTTGTCAATTTTTTTTTCTTTCTTTGATTATTAATTTTTAAAACAAATTTGTTCAGATTGAACTGCATCACCTGGAAAGACCTGTCAGATAAACCAACAGCTATTTCTTTTCCTCATATATCCAAGACTCTGCAAATGGAAAGTATTGGCACGGCTTCTTGAAAAGTTATTGTAGGTCATGGTTCACAAACAGTGTGGTTGCCATAAAAAGATTTGGATTAGATTTGGATTCTAAAGAAGCATTTTAAAAGCTCTTTAGATGAGATGAACCTTACAGTGATCTACAGTATTTGACTGATCGATTTCATTATAGATACATATGATATTATATCTGTGAAACTGTACCAACTTTTTTCTCACTTCTAACTTAATTATTTTCTATTCCTGCTTTATTTCATATGTGCATAAATCTTCACCAAAGTATTTATTTTCTGTTTTCTTTTCTAAAATACTTAGTAGAAAAAAAATAAAACAGAACAAGCCTTAACCTGGGGCAAAGTGTGAAGGAAAGTTCTCAAAACCAGAAATCTTATCTGCTATATATTTTTTAAACTCTTTGGCAAAATACATTAATAGTAGAAAAATTGTCACTCTTGTGACTTTTATCAGTCAAAGAAAGTGACATAGCATCATTTATCGGGGAAGAAATATGAAATTTAACCTTCATTCCAATCAGGTGTGCTTTTACTGCTTTATTTCTACTCTTGTGTTCCTCTGCAATATTTGTCCTTTTGACCTTTGGTCATGAGGCTTCTCTCTGTGACAGTAAGTTTTCCTAGATAAAGAATTATGCCTTAAAATCCTAACTCTAATTTGTGTTTCCTTAAGCTAGTCTAAGCTAGAATCACCCTTCCAGAGCTAGATTTTGAACGCTCAAAACGCTCTGTATAAATAGCATTTCCACATCCCAGTGCTGGCAGTTCAGGGACTGACATCTGAAATTTCAATTTTCCATGCTGTCACCTCTGTACTCTGACTTCCATCTTAAACCATATTAATTTACAGCATGTTTGTCTAAAATTTGGCACTAAACTGTTGCACCAGGTTCAGCAACTTACCGAATATTTTACAGTTTGTTGCTATTCAAATTACAGTCTCTGGCAGATTAATAACTGCAGGTAAGCATGACAGTATTACTTCTATAATCTGCAACTGATATACTGCATAAAAAGATGGTATTTTCTTTAGTCACTGGAACTGTCCAGACAATAAGACTGTTTGTTCAAACTTGTGTTTTTCTGTATCTTATCCAATTCAGTGACACAGTTTAAAATATAAAACTTTATCTTTTTGTTTTCTATAAAGTGGCCTGAAAAACATTTGAATATGTAGGTACTTAAGGACATGTGACAATGAGATAATAGACAATTCAGTAACCACTCTAAATTAAATGAAGCCATGTTTTTACAGCATATAAATCACTGCAAAAGAGCTTAGAAAAGTTGTTCTAAATGTCTCAGTCAGAATATGTTGAAATCCTTACATTTTGGTTTCCTGATCCTTTCCAGTTGAAATACACCTCTGTGTTTACAAGGAACTGCACAGTAGTATTGCTTGTATCAATCTTTGAGATTCAGCTGAGAGAATGGTATTGCAAAATACTTACTTTAACTGGCCCACAGAATTCCATTACCTTTTTCCCTAAGGTACAAGCTGCCCCTGTTTTACAAAGTTAACTTTTGCTTACTGGGGAAATTTTGGAAGGATAGCAATGCAAACCGTCAAAACACAGGCTAATATTGATGCTAAAGCATGAACAATGAACGCACCCCGCACCACCCCGAAATATCGGTAGCTATAAAGAGTGATGAAAGAACAACTCGTATTCCAGCTAGACATCTTTCACCTGAGACCTAAGTGGCACATAAAATGGAATTCACTTCATTATTTTCTTCTTCAGGGTAATGACAGGCCATGTCCTAAGAATGACAGTGGTATCGAGTAGTCCCAATGTATGGAAATGCTGTCTTTTTAATAATTTTCTCTATATATTTTGGGATACAGATAAAGAGATTGCTTATTGGCAGCTGAGAGTTCAAATTTTGACAATGTCATGGAGGGGTGTCTCCAATGACTCTTCCGCTCAGGGGAAAAGAAAAGTTAGCAAACTTAAATCACAAGAGAAACTTTTAAATTTTATTTTAAAAATTATTTAATGCCATTTGTTATTACTATTTATTATTATTTAAATTATTTAAGATCACAGTTCAGAGTAAAGAAAAGGAAAAAAGATCTTTATGTGAATAATTTGGAATTTTGTGTTGCAAAACACAAAATACCATATGCCTTTCCAAAAAAGAACCTAGACTTGTTCAGCATAAAGCATCTCACAAGCAAACAAAATTAAAGATAGATGGAGAAATGAAATACTGAATTTTGCTTGTTTGTGCACATTTTTTTCCTGTATGAAAAGAATTTCTATATAAAACCACTGGTAAGTTTTTGCCTTTGGGGTCATATCAAGGGAAATTTTCTTCCTACTGTTATGATATAATACTGCAACATATAATGTCCTTGGTCAAATTTCATCATAGGAAAGAAGGCCAGCGATTATAAGTTTTAAGAAAGCACAAAATCTATCCCAATTATTATTCTATGATTTAGTATTGGTAACAATTGGAATCATTATGAATCACATGCAATTTAAAAATTGTTCTTCAAAGCAAGAGTTGTAAGATAAATATAACTTAATTGAAAATGTCTTTAAAATACTTCAGTGATTAATTTTGATCATCAAACTGAACAACATTGGTGTAAAATTGCTGAGAAGTCAACCCATTTTATTTGGGAAGAATAGGTAAGAGAAATGTGACTGCATAACTGTTTTAGGAAAATGAACTGTGAGGTTTAAATTCTCATAGGAATGAATGTATTTAATATATAGTTGAAATAAATGGAAAAAATTAAAATTATGCAATCATAGGTTAGAAAAAATCAGGAGGTTAAGATAGTGTGCAAAGATATTTTAATCTATTTCTTCTATCCTGATTTTAAATTGTTATGGAAAAATATTCAATATGTTATTTTAAGTCACTATCTGATTTCTAGTATTCCTATCAATTAATTAGGCTGAGATCAGTTGGGAAAAATATGTTTCTGGAGTCATGAAAGAGACTGTGCGAGCTATCACCCTCTATATTATACTACACTCATAAAACTGCATAATATGATCTACCTTGTTCTGCAGGGTCTTTAGAGGCTGTAGGATGAACTTGCTTGAGCACACCTATTACATACTGCAATCATTTCTGATAATGTCTGTATCCAAAGGTGCTAGGTGAAAATCAGGTCTGGTTTGCAAATTTTGCAGCTGAAATTACATGCTACTAATAACATATTGCAACTAACCACAATCTATGATGCTGTTTATATTTTCTTTTGATATCTGACAGAATTTTATCAATATATAGACATATATGTACATATATATATTTATATTCCCATATATGTACTACATATATACACTTATAATTTTTATTTTACCAGTATGGCCAGAGTTGACATGCAGAAAGGAAGGAAAAAAATTCCTTTACAAAGACCTTTACAATTTCTATTTCTCTTACTGTTACCTTAATTAGAACAAAGCTTTTTATCTCAACCCATGGATATTAGTTGTTGGGGCTTTTTTTATTCTCCTTTTTTTTTTTTTTTTTTTTTTTTTTGTGGTGTGGTGTGGAGTAAGTGAGTATTTGTGTGATACTTACTTGCCAGCTGGGGTTAAACCATGAGAAATTCTTATATTTGGAAGACTCAACCTTCTGCAGAGAATCGCTATAATCAAATATTTCTCAACATTCTCCCCTGTATTGAAAGCTATTCTCAGCAATAGGATGAGCACTTGAGGGGAACAGTACAGGCTGCCTTGACTAAATGAAGTTTGAAGTGGAAGCAGGTGTAAAAGGAAGTAATTTTAGTGAAAGCTTCAGCTTGGATAGATCTTTAACCACTGAGTGTTGTTAATCTTGAAGACCTATGGAGTACTTAACCCCTAAACCAGGCCTACTCTATTGTGAGGACTTGTATCTACCTTGTTGACTATGGAAATATTCAGTTGACATACTTGTAGCGACGAAGGATTCTGTATCCCTTAAACTCAATTTTTCAGCTGGAGACACAGTATTTCTTTCATATTCAGAAGAATATTTTATACTCATCATGTCTGGGCATGCTGTAAACATAATTCAAAACTGATGGTCTCATCATCTTTATTCAATTTCCACTGCTCAGAGGAAAAATAAGTTTAGACAGTATCAATGTATCCCAAAAATTCAAACAAAATAGTTTATATTCCACTAATTTTGAAATTTTTCAAATACCAAGTCCCCTAGAGTTTTGTTCCCTCTACTTTTAAACTCATAAACTAGAACTTGTTGGTTCTATTAGCATAAATTATTTTAATGGTCTTTAGTTTAAATTTCATTGCACAGCACAACTTTTTGTTCCTAGAATTATTACTGCTGCTTGGGTCTTCTATGTGAAATAGAGACACATTTCAGCAGACTGGTTTTTTCATGTCTTGATTGACCTATCAGATCTTAAAATTCTTTCTATATGGTTTCCTTTTACCAAAAGATTTATACTTTTTACTTACAGTAATTCTTTTTGCAGAAATAGATTGACTTGTTCTGTCTTCCTCTAGAAATAGCTCATAGGTTTGCAATAAAAACCTCACTTGGAAAGCAAAAAGTGTGATTTTAAAGTCCCTTCAGTCTGAAAGCACCCTGGTTGCAAAACCCTGAGGAACTTTGTGTTTGCTGTTACTGTTAATAATCGCTTTTTATAGTCAGGCATCTGATATTTACTATGTCTATATTTAAGGATCTGATCACAGATTTTATGCCATATTCTTTCACAATGTATGTGTTCTTTAGATATAGGCTCAAAAGAAGATAATTCTACAAAGATAGTTTGGAATATATACTCAAAGTAAACTACTTTGTTATAATTTGCAAATATCATCAGAACACTTTTAAGCAAGAGCAAAATTTGCATTAAAATATTTTCTTTATGTTTTTTCCAATGCTTAAGGGTATATAGATCAATAAAATTGTATTTTTCAAGTCATGATTATAACTAATTTATATATTATGCATTAAAAATATTATCATTCTGTGTTCTATTTAATAGGATTCCTTTTATAACACTTATTAAAGAGTATTTACTACCATGGATGGAGATAAAAAGGGATAAAGTGAGAAGCATTTTCATTTCTAAAGGTATTTGCCAAAGTTTTTAAGGAGTCTGATGTAAATCAACTGGAAATTCATTTCCATTTCCTGACTGAATTTTTCTTATTTTTATTTATTTGAAATGAAATATTTTATATGCTTATATTAAAGATTTATGGAGGTTTTAGTATTAGTAATATCAGTATTCTGTTAATAGTTGCATATTAAAAATTAAACTATAAGGATACATACTTACAGACCTAGAGTTTGGTAGCCGATTAGCTTTTGCACAATTTGCAAAGGTGAAAATAGAGTGTAGTTCAATTTGTACTGTATCAGCTTTTGTTAAGTGGGCTTATTGCTGAGGGAGGACCAATATCAGTATAGTTCAAGAATTCACAAACTTGTTTCTTTTTAAATATACATCCTATTTAAATTTCTTTCTAAGGGAGGAATTAATCATTGATTAAAGATGAATCATTTTGCCTGACAGTGGTTATAGAAAGATACAGCTATTGAGTTCCAACTTCCATTTGACTGACTTCATATAAACATATAAAATATTATTATAAGGTATTTTAAAACTTTATTAAGGTGATCATTAGTTAGTGTTGGGGTTATGCTAGTGCATTCCATGTATCAGAGCTGCATGGTTGAAGATTAATGCATACAATATTTTCAGTAGTGTTATAAGACATATAGGTCAGATCCATATCATATAAACAGATAATTCTTCTCTTTCCCTGCTTCTAAAAATGGAAGATGTTTTCTCCATCTAATAGTTCAAACTTAAAGAAAAATCTTTTGAACATCTGAAACAGACAGGCTTTTTCTTTGATTCAGATTCTTTTTACAAAATGCATCATTTATTGCTATAACCCATTATCTTATAAGTAAAGTCCAGGCTCACTAAAAGTCACTTTGTCAAAATCCTACTGGATATTTTTTCCCTTCTTGCAAATTCATATAAGTATCCTAGCAATTTTTCTTGTCATGGAATGTGAACAGCAAATGAATACCCACAAGAAATGCTCTCGGGAGCAGCAGAGTATGGGAATGGCAGGAAAATAATGTATCAAGAAAAAATTTCACGTCATAAAATTTTTCATATATAACTGAGCTATAAGATTTTAGAGAAAGCTCAGCTAGGCTAGTTATTTAATATATTGAGAGTAGGACCTAGATTAGAGAATCATAGGATTTGTGAGTTTGAAAGAGACCACTGGTAGAGACATCTGGTTAAATAAGATGATGTTCAGATTGTTCTTCAGTATCTCTAGTAAGGTTACAACCCCTCCGGGCAACCTATTCTAGTGTCACATGGTCACGTGCACTTTAAGGAAGTTGTTCGTCATTCAGGTGAAACTATCTGTGTATCAATTTCTGCCCATTGCCTCTTGTCCTATTGTTTGGCACCCCCATTACTTGGCAAAGGTCTGATTTCTTCAGTTTTTTGGTTCCAATGAGTAGCACAAACTTCTATTTAAACAGATATCACTAATTAATTTATCAAACAGCCTACAAAAGTGAATTCCCTCTAGAACTGCTCTTTGCCCTCTTCCACTATCAAGTGTCCCCAAAACACTTTTCTGTAAGTTTCATTGTTGAAGTTTCCTGCCTGAAGAACTCATCTTCTTTATTTTTCCCTTTCTGACCTGCAGCTCCTTTTCCTCTTCTCTTTTTTTTTTTGTTTATTATCTTCTGCTTCATCACAAAAAGGACAATATGAAATTTACGAAGAATTACACTGTTTATTGGATTTTCACTTTATTTTGCTAAATGAGATCGCTTCAAGCTTTTGAACACTTTCCTCTGTATGCTCAAGAAACTGCTAGATTTAACAGCTTGTAGTCGTACAGCACACAACATAACAAGCCAACAGATGAACAAAACCTTAATTGCTGCATATATATAACTTGGCAAAATGAGCAACACCATGTATCATTCTAAGAGTTTTTTTCTACTTTTAGAGTGAACATATTTTATAAACACAAGTTATCCACTGTATAAAATATATTTATTCCCAAGATTTATAAAAGCTTACCTTCTGGGGTCCTGAGTGATGTACTTCAATTCTGTTATAATATTTTCTTCTGCTACAGCTTACCTCCTTCCTCCATCATATTAATTTTATCAAGTTTCCAGCAAAGTGCACTGAGGAAAGAATCCATCCTTGAGATTAAAATTAGTGATGACTTAATAATGAAACACTAATATTTTGGGGAGATCAACTTCATAAATCTTGAAATTAAATAGTCTTTCATGGTGTTCAGATGTTTTTCTAAAATGAAGCGTGACCCTAAAATTCTATGGTCAAAACATATGGTCAAAAAAATATGGTCAATTCTATTAACCATATTTATTGATATTTTTTATTAGGTTTTCTCTCTTTAATTGATCAGTTTGCATAGAGAATTAGAATCTCAGAAGAAAAAGACTGATGATTAAGTGTGAATTTCAAGGTTAACTGCTATTTGAAACTCTCTATAATGCACCAGCAAATATAAATATCAAATTGTCCTGTTTTCTTAAGCATATAGTAGAAATTTACTCTGACTTTCATATGGAGAGACAAGTTTTCCTAACATATCCTATCTATGAGGTTCTCATGACCATATGACATACACTCTATGTAAACAATCCTATAAAAACATTTGAATTTTGAAAAATTGTTGGAAACAACAAAAAAAAAAATTGAACAATTTTGACACTCATTTAATGGTATTGGATTTGGATGACAAGATTTTTGTAGTGGAGGACCTTCAGGAGGTGACTTCTGTGTGGCTTCTTGCCCTGTCTCTGACAGAGCCAATCCCAGCAGCTTTAAGACATCCCCTCTACTAGCCAAGGCCAAGACCATCAGCAATGTTGGGAGCACCTCTGGTATAATGTAGTCATGAAGGTGGTAAAAATGCTGCACAACACAAACTGGGAGAGAGGACTGAGATTATGTGAGAGAAACAGCCCAGCCTACACTGAGGCCAGTGAAGGAGCAGCGGCAGGGGGTGCTCCAGGTGCCAGAGCAGAGATCCCCTTGCAGCCCATGGTGTAGACAGCCCATGGTGAGGCAGCTGTGCCCCTGCAGCCCATGGAGGTCCACAGTGGAGCAGAGATCTGCTGCAGCCTGTGTAGAGCCCCATGCTGGAGTTGGCGGACACCCAAAGGTGGCTGGAACCCCATGGGAAGCCCACACTGGCATAAGGAATGCCTAAAATCTAAAATATGCACCACTAGAATCCTGAAGGAATCAAGATGCAACTCCATTGGACAAATTCTGGGTCCTGAAAGCAAAGCTCTATTTAATTGTATATCCCCAGATTCCAAAGGTGCAAATGACAATGCCTAAGCATCTAAATAGGGGGGCAAACTGACAATTTCTGCAGCTCCTGGAAAAAGTAATAATCCTGCAATTATTATTTTTTTATTTTTTAATAAGCAGAGCAGAGGTATTATTTTTAAGAGAGAGTAATGATATGTTTCATATGACCTGGGGGAAGAGTATATGTTACACAAGAGTAGATTGCAGATCTTTCATCACTATTTACTTACTCCATCACCCAGAAATAACAGCCTTCACCTTTGTTCTTCAGTATTTTGTGAGCAGTGCTCTGTCAGAACTAAAATTCAATGCTAAGGACAGAAGATTAGCTATTATTAGTTAGATACTAAGAAAAATACTTTGCTCACATATAGCATTGCAGTGCTTTTTGTATAGGGGAAGACAAATTAAATTATCATAGAATACAACTGCTAAGGGTGAATTTCCTTGCATGTTAGTTTCTGAAATGCAAATTTTGGTTATAATTGACAACACCATAACTACTCAACTATTGTTCTCCCTTTAACATAGATTCAGATTGCACTTTTTATTTTTTTAACTTGCCTGAAAGATACTGCTTCATCCTTTGCTACATATGTTGCATGAATTCCTGGCACTAAATTAATAAGTCATTTGTAATGTCAGCTAGAGACAGGGGGCTGCGAAGTCAAGTGGAATCCTGTGAAGACAAATCTCATGATGCTCTGGCAACACTTTGAAGTCCTATCTTTCTTGAATCCTTGAATAAATATTAGATTAAAAAGTTGGTCAGGGCATTCATTTATTACAAAACCCATATGCACACAACCGCAAATACATACATTTAATTTGCACTCAAAAATGTCAAATTGTGCTTTAATGTTTCAGTTTTCCAATTTGTTTCTTATCAAAGTTCTATGAACTGCACAACTTTGTACTAAGACAAATGTTGAAAATAGAAATTTTATACACAGGATTTTTCCCCTTAATTTCTATTGGTTTTTTACCTACTAATTTTGTATGTATAATATTGAATTTTGGTAGCAGGACAAGTTTTGGTATATTCACATGGATTCTAAATTCTTCTAAAAAAACATACACAAATCACTTTATAATCCTTTTCAAATTTCTTTATTTTGGAATTCAACATGTATATCATACAAATATTTATAAAATATTGAAAGATTTCAATAAAAATAATAGCTTTATTATATAGTTTGTGAATCAAAATGTAAGGATAAAACTTTTCTATTTTTCTAACTGATTTGGTTTCATCTCTATATATTTTCCAGAATTTTTTTTTCTGTTCCTATTTTATCCCAAGATCATAGTTATAGAATACTGGTAAAATAAAAATTTGGGATTAAACAAGTTTCCAAAACAAAAAAGCACTTTGGAAAACATTATGGAAAGCAGTTTGTTCTACCTGTAGGATTGTACCGCAAATTCGCATTACTATTTTTCTTGTAAGATCTCCCCCTACTACAAGAAAGATATCTATAATTCTGATTTTGCATTCAAGTGATAACTATTATCTTCTTTTAGCCAGTGTATTGCACTCTTTGAGAGTTTACTACAACTAAGTGTGAGTAACCACTAGGTAGTTTCTAAGCTGATATCAGAAAATATTTTACATCTGTAAAAAATATATTCTTTATCTGTAATTAAGTCAGCATTCATAAATCTATCTCTTCCTCTAACACGAAAATTCTGCAAATTTAAAGTGAATGAAAGTCATACACCTCAAGGAAAAAAAAAAACATAAAACCAGGGGAACTGGTGAAATAGATAAAGAAATTAAAATAATTTCAGCGCTTCAGAAATGCTGAAGCATTGGAAATCTGAATTTGAAAGTTTGAGTTCTCTATAGAGTCTTGTAGAAATCTCAAGTATACTTCTGGGTCACCAAAAAATCTTCAGGGACCAAGGGAAATATCAAGAGATGAAGTGATCTCAGTACGAGCTCTATGTCCTTAATTACATTATTTCAGAAAAGAGCAGATAAAGTACCTTACTCAGTACAGCATACATGGTGCCAGAAAGATGCATCAGTATTAGTGGCTCCTATTAAGAATGAATGTTATCCCTACATTTAATTAATTTTATTCATTACTTTTTTTATACTAAAACTTCTCTAGCAGTGCCCATGCAGTTGTCTGGATCCCTGTGATTTTATCTACATATAGAGGTAGAGGTATAAACAAGCAAAGGAAAATATTACTGCAACAATTTAGATACAGTGAATGAAAATAATAAAATAAAGTCATTCCACCAAAAGACTTGCTCATGTTGAATAACTTATTTTTTTAAAAAATGTGCAGTAATTTGGTTTTTTTTCTGATTCCTTTCCCCCTGTGCTCTGAAGGCAGGGAAAAAAATTGCAAGTGTTTGAATCTGATTTTTAATTACAAAATATTTGATTATAGCCAGAGATAATAATCCAGATATTTCTTTATTCTCTATCTCTCTTCTCCGCCCACCCATACTCCCTGGCCCCTTCTTGTCTTTAAATATTTTAGGTGTTTGATTATTATTCTGTTAGCAGTTCTGCAGTTTTGTCAGTATGTCAATGAGTTACTTTAATCAATATGCTTTAAAATATTCCCCTTTACTCATTTTTCTCTGTCTATTAGCTATTGCTTATCACTAAAGCTAAGAAAATTATCTTTTCTGACAGTCCTTATGGATTTAGGGCTTTCTCCAGGCAGCTGCCTTGAGAGCATTTCCAACTACTTCAGTTGTAAAGCTGTCCATGGCTTTACATGTCCATTGGCTGCAGGGTCAATCTCCTCTGATGTGGCCTCTCCATGGGTTAAAAGAGGACAACACCATCACCACAGTCTTCTCAACAAGTTGCACAGCAACATCTGTTCTGGCACCTGGAACACCTCCTGCCCTCTTTCTTCCCTAATGTGATTTTCTTCAAGTCTGTTTCCCTCACATTTTTTTCTCACTCCTCTCTCTCAGTTGCCACTCAGCACTATTTAACCTTTCTCAAGTAATTTTTGCACAGAGGGACTATCAGCATAATTCAGCTTCGGTCCAACTTGGACACAGCTGAAATTTGCTCTGACACGTATGTTTCTGGTCTCTTCTCAATAGTCTAAATAGTATCTGGTCTTTCACAGAAGCCATTGCTGCAGATACACCACTACCAAAAGTTTGTTACATAAACCCTTTTCAACCCCAAGTCCAACGGAGTGTTGGTACTGCTGTTTTACAGGTCTAGACCTTTATAATAATGCTTTTTTTTCAACCTTTTCATAATGTCATATTTTAATTGCCTATAAATAAATTAAATAATAACACTCCATTGCACCTTAGCTTGAAATAGATAATTTTTTGTTGTCTTCTTTGTTATTTTTGATTGTTGTTGGACTGGGACAGGGCTTTATTTTTGTGATATCTACTGAAGTTCCAAGTTCCAAGCTACAAAGTTTATACTGAATTCCTTGTCTTCTGCTTTTCTCCAAACTTGACTAAAATGAACTACAATATCACTTTCTAACAACTTTGTCTCTTGGTTGCAAGTTTTCAGCTATTCTTTACTACAAATACATCATGTATTTGGATCTTCATTTTCTCTGTCAAAGTGCTCATCATTTTTGCCTCCCATCCTTGGTTGTTAAGACCTTGCACAAAACCTGCCTATTAGCAGATTACACACAGCACACAGTATAACTCTGGCTGACATGAATGTTATATAGGCTTTAGCAAAGTATGAAGCAAAGCATTGAGATGCTCCACCTGCACAAGTCACATTACACACTCTTGCTGGTGTAACAACATCAGTCTAAGTAGAAGGTTCAACCTGTGAGTCCTGAATTCTACCCTTCAACAGTGCTGCAGAGCAGTCAGCTGCCACCAGCTCTATTGACACTGATCTGCTTTAACAGTGCCTGAATTAAGTATTTTGTTCTTTTCCTTTTAAAGATTTTATACCTTTTCCTCTTCTTGCCTTCTTGAATACCCAATCTACTAATGAATCATAGAATCATTAAGGTTAGTAAAGACCTCCAAGATCATTGAGTCCAATCTTTGACCAAATACCACCATGTCCACAAAACTATAGCACTAAGTGCCATGCCCAGTTGTTTCTTGAACACTTCAGACATGGTGACTTACTCTCTAGATCCCTCACCAGCTTCTTTGCCCTTCTCTAGACATGCTCCAGCACCTCAATGTATTTCCCATAGTGAGGGGCCCAAAACTGGACACAGGATTTGAGGTGTGGTCTCTGCAGTGCCAAGTACACGGGGACAATCACTGCCCTGGTCCTGCTGGCCACACTACTTTTGATACAGGCCAGGATGCCATTGGCCTTCTTGCCTATTGAGCACACACTGGCTCATGTCCAGTCTGCTGCCAAACAGCATCCACAGGTCTTTGTCACTGAGCAGCTTTTCAGCAGCTCTTCCCCAGCCTGGAGCATTTTGCATGGGCTTGTTCTGATCAAAGGGTGGGACCCAACATTAGCCTTGCAGAACCTCTTACCACTGGCCTTGGCCCATCTATTCAACCTATCCAGATCTCTTCGCAAAGCCTTCCTACCTTCCAACAAATCAACACTCCCACCAATGTAGTTTCATCCACAAAATTACAGAGGGTGCAAGTCAATCCCCTTGTACAAATCATTGATACAAATATTAGACAGGTCTCCAATTTTAAGTATTTTAACCTTTCTGCAGGCCTTCTGATGCCTATTTCTCTTAACTCTGCAATTTTATCAGCTCTCTGAGCCAATGTTGCAAAGTTGTGTGTATCAGATCTTGGGCCTTGGGCCCATGGTATGCAGGCAAATTAATGCTTGTGGCAGGTGGGGAAGGCAGTCTAAAGATTTTAGACTTGTACTAGCACATCTTATTCTAGCATCCAAGCTTCCCTGGCATGTCCTTAGGGAGCTAGACAAGGCTAACCCACTCCTAGTAATGGTAGAAGGTTATCCTGTTTATCTTCAATACTGTAATGTGTTGACCCTGGCTAGATGCCAGGCACCCATCAAAGCCTCTCTCTCACTACCCTCTGTAACTGGACAGGGGAGACAAAATATAAGGAAGGGTTCGTGAGTTGGGAGAAGGACACAGAGATCACTCACCAAACACCATCACAGACAAAACATATTTGAGTTAGAGATATTGACATTTATTAGTAACACAATCAAAGCAGGATAATGAGAAGTAAAATAAGGCCTTAAAAACACCTTACCCCCTACCCCTTTCTCCTTCCCAGCTCTAACTCCCCTCTTTGTGGCTCGGACAGACAGGGAATAGGGTTTATGGTCAGTTCATCACTCATTGTTTCTGCCACTGGTTGGTAAGAGGAGTCCTTCCCCTGCTCCAGGGTGGGATCCCTCCAACTGCAGATGGTTTTCCATGAGCTTCTCCAATGTGAATCCATCTCACGAGTAACAGTCCTCCATAAACTGCTGCATTGTGACTCACTCTTTCATGGGGCACATTCTTTCAAGGACAGGCTGCTCCAGTGTGGGTCCTCAATAGGGTCATGAGTCCAGCCAGCAAACCTGCTCCAGTGTGGGCTCCTCTCTCTACAGGTCTGGAGGTCCCTGCCAGTAGCCTGCTCCATCATGGACCTCCCATGGGGTCAGTCTCCTCTTGGGCATCTGCCTGCTGTGGTGTGGGTTTCTTCCATGGGATACAGATGAATCTCTGCGCCTCTGTGTTTGCCCATGCGATGCAGGGGCACAGCTGCCTCACCATTGGCTGCAGCACAGACTGGAGAGGAATCTCATCTCCAGCACCTGGAACACCTCCTTGCACTCCTTCTCCACTGACCTTGGTGCCTGCAGAGTTGTTTCTGTCGCATGTTCTGACTCTCCACTTATCTGGCTGCAATTATATCTGCACAATAACTTTTTTCCCCCTCTTAAATATTCTAATATAGGGGTGTTCCCATTTCTAATCGGCCCAGCCTTGGTCAGCAGCATGTCTGCCTTGGAGCCAGCTGGCATTGGCTCTGCCAAATATAGAGAAAGCTTCTGACAGCTTCTCACAGAAGCCACCCTTGCTGCTCCCATGCTACCAAAACCTGGCCACACAAACCAAATACAAAATCATATGAGGCAAGTAGATAAATTGAGACAGAACTATTAAAAAATTAAAATAAATATTTATATTTGGCATATAAAATTATTTGTGTCTCCATGGTAACTAATTGCTACCCTCTATTTGATTTCTGACTGGTTTACTGTCATAGATATTTTTTAGTTTTACTTGTAACTAATTTTCTGAAACATAAGTATTGCATTCAGACCTCTAATCACTTATTATGAATTTGCAGAGATATAATTTGAAAACAAGCCTTTAAGAGTTTTCCTCTCATTTTAAATGCAGTTAATATAGCAGATCTGAAAAACTGTTTTTTCTGCATTTGTACTGTTGATTGCAGTAATAATAAAACTAATTGCCTGTAATCCAGTAAAGTATAATTATACCTAGCTTAATTTGGACAAAGATGTAGATATTTCATAATTAGATCACATGAAGCATTATATGAATAATTCATAAGAAAATATGATTAATGAGATCATTTTGTAGACTTAGTTTAAACAAATATTCCAACCGAGTTATGGGCACACTGTGTGAGATTCACATTATCTTACTTTACCTATCTAACAAATAGTAATCTAAGTCTAAGTTGGTGTCTTAAGAGAGTCTCCATCACTAAAGAAGTGTAGTTAGTCATATGTTGCTAACTAACAACACATGAGGCAAGGGAAAATACTGGTCAAGTCTCTTGTTCAGCATAAGATAGCATTAATTAGCATATGAAAAAATCTACACTGTAAAAGCATTCAGTCAATACCTGACATCAGCACTAAAGAACATTTTCCAGAGGCTTTGGAATGTTCATCAAGAACCTGAAAAGTATTACTTGACTGATCTATACAAATCATAAGATTTTTTAGATTCATCAGTTCCATGTTTGATAAGTGCTTACTATCACAATTAAAATTAAGTAAAGAATCATCCATTAGATACTCAATTTGAATATGGCAATTGATATTAGTGATCATAATGTAGGGTCAAAAGAAGCATTTATTTTAAAAGGAGCCTTTGCTTTTAAGATAAGGTGCTTTAAATCAGATATGTAATATAAGTTACTTTGCTATAAAACTTGTAAAACTCAAGGGTTTAAGAATATTTTAATATGAAGTTTTCTTCTGTTTGTGTCTAAAGAAATAATGTGTTTGCTTACTTCTGTTTAGGTTCTAAAGGAAAATAATTGGAAGGTGTGAGGGTTTTTTAAATTTTATTTTCTAAATAAAGTAGATGACACTAACATTATTTTAAAGACAACTAATTTTAAAAATTTTGATCCCTTGATTACATATTGAATCAGTTTCTTAGGATGTTAGTAAGGTGAGAGAAGATATATTAATATGCTAAGTCTGTGTAAGCATAATAAGCATAATATTAGGTGCAGATAAGGTAGGAATAACATCTTATATAGGCAAATGTGTCAGCTGCAGTATTTTGCCTGGAAATTTTGCTTTTAAAAATTTATATCTATCATATCTTTTCTCCGTGGCTGTAAAAGTTAAATCTCTCTTCCACCCCCACAACACATTTCTAATTCTTTTACTCTTTATTGAATAATTTCTTTTTATGCTTTGCTTCATTATAAAAAAATTAAATCAATTAATGCAGTTGAAAGAAAACCAGGGCTTTTTTTTTTCAAATGTTGATGGAAACATCTGGGGGGGATGATTGCACTTCTTACAGGAAGAGAATACAAGGTTTTCAGCTTTTGTCATTAGCTATAGATAATCATAAAATCATTCCATTTAGAATTTTTTCTTTTTTATTTTGCATGGATGTTCAGCTCTTTAGAAAGTCTGAGCAAAAGTAGGTCTATAATATTCAAATGTGGGGAATGTGAAGAAAATCTGTTATTACTATCACAAGCAGGAGGGCGAAAGAAGAAGCCTGTAACCTCTTTATTAGCAGCCCTAGAGCTGAAATGGATGAGAGCTTTGAGATGAAATTTGGCTTGGAAATAATTCTCTTTTAAAAGAAGTATCTTGCTTTCAGACAAAATTAGCTTTGACTTTACCAAGGTATAAGCTTTTGAATATTGAATACTGACTACAGTAATAAGGTTTTAAGCCTTTCTTTCACCTTCCCTCTTTCTTCCCTCAGTACATAAAATTTTCCTTCCATATGACCATAAAAGTGTAAAATATTATTACAGCAAACAGTGAAATATCATATATTGCTTCAGATTGGCAGTATCTCCTGTTTATTTCCTAGATATTAAATTGCCAAAACCAGTTTTGATATTTCTGGTTTCTATTGTTTATTTTGTTATAGCACTTATACTCTTTTCACTGCCTTCAATGTCATCAAGGAATAACTCTCCTTTATCCAAAAAGCCTCTTTAGTTCCAAAACCTGTCAATTCTGTATCACATGTGTCTAATTTGCAGGAGTGTGAACATTCACAAAATTCAAACTCATACCAGCATTATATGATCTCAACTGCAAGACCTCTTTTCTCCAGAGACTTTTATTTCTCTCACATAATCCTAGATTGGCTTCCAATTATCCTTCTAAATCAATATTGCTATTGCAGCAAACTCTGGCAGCCTTAGTTAACTCTCAGTCATTAAGAGTAAAGCACTCCTATTAAGTGATTTCATAGCTAACACTCTTGCTATACAACAGGGAGATAGGTTAGATTCAAATTACAGTTTCAGAGAGCTGACAAAAGTGACCTTTCCTGTTCATTCTTTATTCTATCAGGACTCCTCTGTGTGAATCAGTTAGGACAAGACAGCATTTACTAAGTTTCCCTTGCATGAGAAACTTTAAACTAAAAGTGTGAATCTTTCCAATTTGACAACCCAAGATTACCTCATACTGACTGGACCTGTTGTTTTCCTCTTAATCAGATTTACCATTTGTCAAGAACTTTGAGAACTTTTACTTTCACTGATTGCTTCATTTAAAGTCTTCTAGCATATTTTTTGGGAATGCAGGATTGTAGCTGCAGCAGCCACTAAGCTATCCATTCTTTCTTTTGCAGAGTATTTGCTCTTTTTCTTCTAAATGTGCATTTTCCTTTAAATAAACACAAATTTAGTTGATTTTCATTAATTTAACATACTATGCATAAAGATTCAAATGAAGACTTTCAAATAGAGACTAAATTAGACAAAATCACAGTACAGAAATTATACTTAGAATTTCTGTCAATATATAGGATTTTTAAAATTAAACTGAAAATTTAAAGTCAAACTGACTTTTTTTTTTTAACTATTAACATTTTAAATAAATGTAGATATCAGGTTATTTTTTTCAAAGGATCAAATGCCAATAAAGTCTGAGGCTGCACTTCTAGAGTCTTCCAGACAAGTAGATAACTGTGGATCATTTAAATTTCTTCCAAGTTTCCCTTCTGTGGTGTTTGTTCAAGATGTGTTCATTCAACTGCAAGGCAATTAGTGTAACTAATAACTTGCTAGAGAGGTTTTGTCTAAAAGGCATATGTACAGATAGTTAAGAAAAAAATGTAGTTGGACATCCCTCACATCAGTGATTTATGACATTAGACTAAATATTTGGTTTCCTCAGTTCAGTACATAATACTGGGGCAGAGGAAAGCAGTCCCACATCTACTCCTTTCTTCATCTCAGTTATCAGGGTAAACAGGTCCTGCTTCTCTTGGAAGCATAAGCCCTTTCCAGTCCACAAGGAATTCAGGGAGCAGCACAGAGAAACTAACAAATATTTGTCTACTTTTGCTCTGAAGCATCAAGATTCACACAAGCCTTGGTTACTTTTTTAAACTAGACTTATTTGGCATAAGAGTCTAGTGAATATTCTATTGTCAAACAGAATTGCCATTGCAACTTCCCTCTCTACTTCCCTGGTAACACATGCTTTTTGTTATTCTTTTTAACTACCACATTCTGTTAAGAACGAGATCTTCAAATGCATATAGGTGCTTAATTCACATTGTTGGTTAAAAGAGACACCTAAATGTGCCCAAGGGATCTGATCCAATATTTGCTTCCTTTCCATGATTCTTACACAATATTGCATCCTGTCCTTCTGTGGTGGTACATCCTTCCAAAACTTTATCCTTCTGGTGAAATTATAGACAGAACTGATGCAAAAATTAATAGTTCTATTTTTATATTTAATAGTTAGATTTTTACATTTAAAATTCCCATAATGGCTTCTATTCTGACATATATAAATATAGCTTAATGATTTAAATAATTTGGTGGAAAAGGCAATATCTTTTTTAAGACTCTCATAATTAAAAGAAACAAACTTGCTGTAAAAAATAATGGGCCTATTTTGTCTCAGAAAACCAAACTTGTTTAAGTTTTAATGGTGCTGAGTACTAATTAGTCCTACTAATATGTCCAATATGTCCTACTTAAATACCACATCTTTCATAATCATCAAAGATCTGAATTTGACTAGCTCACAGACTTCTGAAAGAACTCTGTAACTATTTTTATAAATTTTCCTCTTTGCTAAGAGTGTGCTTTGTAAAGTACAGACAGGAAGACTGTGAAAGTAATTGATATAGTTGTGCTGCTAATGCATTAACTAATAGCTGAATACAGTAGAAAGTCTTTTTGGATAAGGACTCGTATTTTAAGGGGTTTTTTAAGTTTTCTTTACAACACCTTATACTAAGAAGTTATTCCTTTGTCTCAGTGCAGTACTAACTGTTGTGCTTAAAATAGCTCTGTCTAAATCTAGCTTTCATTCTACTTGAATGCAAACCATATATAATATACATGTACTATATATGTGTATATATCTATACGTATACATAAAGTATACACTTAATCACTCAATTAAAGGGTCTTGTCACTACATTTATTGACAAGAACATATTTTTTAAAAAATATTATTTCTATTGTAATATCTCCCTTCCCTTGTTCTCAGTTCCTTTTATTTTGTAAGAAATGTCATACTTACAAAATGTACTTTCACTTTATGATGGTGAATTTCATGTTACATTAAAGTATTCATTAAAAAATATTAAAAATAAAAGGAAGTACGATAATTGACATCTCCTGCTTTTTATGCAATTATCCTAGAGACTACCATTTTCTTTGTAAATGATAACACAAATATTTCAGACAAAGAGGGGTAGCTGAGTCTAGGAGAATTCACACATGTCTCTTCCATATATAAGGATATGTTTCTGGATATAAGCACCAAGGATGATATTCAGGTGTCATGATGTTACCCTGGCCCAATGCCAGGTACCCACAAGAATCGTTTGCTCCCCTGCCACAGCTGCGCAGCAGAGAGAAAAGAAATTTAACAAAGGTTTCATGAGTGAGATAAGGACCAGAAGAAACACTTCAAGGGCAAAACAGGCTCAACTTTAAGGTTGTAAAGTGGATGTATTACTAACAGAATCAAAGGAGGATAATGAGAAGCAAAATAAACCCTTAAAACACCTTTTCCCCCCCAGCCCTTCCTTCCCTCCCACTGACAGCACAGAGAGACAGGGCGTGGGGGTTTTGGTCATCACTGAGATTTTCTTCTGCTTCTCTAGGAGAGCAGTCTTTCCCTAGTGAGACCGTGCGGTCCCTCCCACCGGAGACAGTTCTTCATGATCTTCTCTGGCATTGGTCCACTCTCACGAGCGGTAGCCATACCTCACATGCTGCAAATATAAGTACCTCCCATGGGCACATAGTCCTCCCCAAACTGCTGAGCTGTGGGTCACTCTTCCATAGGGTGCAATCCTCCAAGGGCAGGCTGCTCCCGCCTGGGACCAGGACCCCTCTCTCCACCAGGTCTCCCACTGGATCACAGCCTCCTCCAGGCACCCACCTACTCTGGCCTGGCCACCTCCCCCACAGGCTTAGGTGGATCTCTGCATCCCCCATGGATCCCCACAGGCTCTGGGTGGATCTCTGCATCTCCTGTGGATCCCCACAGGCTGCAGGGGCACAGCTGCTTCACCATGGTCTCACCACATCCTGCAGAGGAATCTCAGCCCCAGCACCTGGAGCATCTCCTCCCCCACCTTCTCCACTGACCTTGGTGTCACAATATTGTTTCCCTCATATGTTGTCACTTCCTCCTCTTCTCTGACTAGAAGAAAAAACTGTGTGCCCTTTGTTTCAATTTTTTTCTTAAATATGTCATCACAGAGGCATTACCAACCTCTCTCATTGGCCTAGTTTTGGCCAGCAGCATGTCCATCTTCAGAGCCATCCGGGATTGGCACTGCTGGACATGGTGGAAACTTCCAGCAGCTTCTCACAGCAGCTACTTCTGTGTCCCTGCCCCGCTACCAAAGAACAGGCCATGTAAAACCAATACATCAGGACAATCAAAAGTTTAAAATCTCTTGTGGACAACAGAGTATAGGTGGGTTTTGGTCACTAACAAAAAGTTGTGTATTCTGCCTCTTGCTGCGCTTAGAGTTATTTTGTTTTGTGCAATTGTATCAGCTGGATTTTCCATTAAATCTTCTGTAATAAAGAAGGAAAAATGGGCCAAAATTTTCTGAAAGAAATAAAAAAAAGGAGGCATATAGAGAAGTAAAGTTGTGATGCCTAAAAGAGGGAAGAACCTTAAAGGATGAGTGGGAGCTATCCTTTGAAGTATAAAGTTGTGGCATGATCAAAAGCTCACTGTAGGTAATGGAAAGATTTCTATTGACTTCATTGGCCTTTGAATGCAGTAAAGTTTAGAGGAAAACAGCAAAGTTTTCTCTTTTTTCCCATCAACTCCTTAGCTGAGCTGGTTTCAGTTATACTAAGCAAAAAATATAGAGTCAGGAATGGAGTTAAAAATAATTGACTTCATCTGAACAAAATGGGAAAAAGTAATTAATTTATTTTAAAACCATAAAGCATAATTTTGAAAAGGAATTTAAATAATTTAAATATTCTGTGTACTATTCCAAATATCCACAATAATTTACTAGAGATTTTCTGGGAAAAAAAATAGAAAAAAAATTGCATAATTTTTGTATTTTTTCTGTAAGAGTTTGTACAGATTTTTATAACACACCTTTTCAAAAATATTTTTTTTTTCTTTTAAGATGTATTGGCTTGGTCTTCCTTCTAAAACTTTTCTTGTAAGATACAAAGTATATTTATTGATTTTAATGTCCTAATGAAAATAAATATTGTAGCTTCATTTTCATGACAGAGTTTGGGTCCTGGATGAGTCCTCCCATTTATTTCTCAGACCACTTTTTCAATTCATTTAGAGAAACATTCTGGATGAAGTCTTTTAAATATAACTTATAGCCATAATACCACTGTACTCTTTACGAATATTTAAAGTTTTAAAGAAAGTTTTTGACTAGCGACAATGCGTTATTTTTCTTGGCCCCGGTCAGCTCTCGAGTGCCCGGCTTGGGCGCCTCAGCTTCTCGTTGGGGCCAGCGCTTGTCGCGATTCCCGGGCGCTTCTGTTGCCGCGCACCAGGGCAGGCTGGCCACGCTTTGCCATCGGCGTGAGGGAGGAAATAAAGAGGCAAGGGAATCGTCCAAATCTGTCCACGTGGCTGCTGAAGGCTTTAATGACCGCGAGAGCTGTGATGGAGAAGCTGCAGACCGCTCCCACCTCCGTGTGGACGAAAATGGCAACGGGACCGGGGGGGAGTGGGATGTGGGACAGGGAGGGCAAAGGCCCTCCCACCCAATGAGTGCGGGTGCTGCAGCGATGATGTGGACCACGGTGACCAATGGGAATGCGGCAGGGGAGGCCAACGGGGATTCGGGGCGAGTGGGATCGCAGGAACAGGGTAACGGACACAGAATGCTCAGGAGTGGGCAGGGACTGGCTACAGGAGTGGCAGGTGGAAGCTCCAATGGCAGGCAGCCTGGAGCTAACCACCACAGTGGCGGGGGGGGGGGGAACATGGGGGATGCATGAGGGTACACAGAACCAGCTAACAAAGATCAGAACCCCTAATCTGAACCCAAACCCAGGATGCAACATTTTTGTTCAGAGTTTTTTAATATAAATACTTGTTTGAGAACCCACAGTTGCAGTTTAACACTTGCACGATCCTTCCCCTTGGCTTTACTATTATGAAAGAGTTTGAGCAAGGCACTATATTTGGTCAGTTTTTAAGATTCATAATTGTTGCCACTACCACTACCTAGACAAGAATGATCTTGAGATAATTCTTTTTGTAATCTTCCATTTTAAATAGTAGCATCTGATATTCCCCTAGAAGTACTTTGTTACAAGCAAGAGGATATTTACACATCTGCACATCTACTGAATATGAATATGATTGCCAAGTGTGACTTTTTCCTGATTTTTTTTCATGGAAATCATGGTATTGTATAGTCAATATTTTTAGACTACAAAATGCAGCAACTCTGTCTTTGCTCTTTTAAAAAGATTATAGAGATACTAAAAAAAAAATAAATCTGAGATTAAACAAATTATTCAACCTGCAAGTCATGAAAAATGAAAAATCACCATATTTGGGATCAGCCCAGCAAAAATTAGTTTGTTGTTTGGGCTTAGCAGCATTTAGTCCATGACTATGCTAAACTATCCTTTCACTCTAGCCATACTTGAATGATGGAATGGGGTAATATGTCCTAGCTACAAACAATTTTGCAGTTTTTTAATGGGACTGGACTTCTCTTTTGTTTGTACTGCTTTAATTTAATTTATATTCCAACACTTTAAAAAAATCCTCCTATTCCTCCAATTCTGAAGCCATATATACAGTTGCAGAAAGAATAAATATGAATTTTTCAGTCTCTAAACTTTCCAGAGCTTCAAGTTTGAAATATTTGCTTTTTTATACACTATTTTTTTCATAACTAAATGCAATGTAACAAACCATCTCTTCCTCTCTCTCCTTTTATCTTCCATTCCATGGAAATATGACTGCCTCATCAAGTTGCTTTTAGCTGGTAAGTTTCTTCTGCTGTCTTCAGTACTCCATTAGATCATTGAATATTTAAATAAGATAAGACAGCTGGTTGAGGGTTCTTTGTATTTGTTTTGCAAGATATTTTATATAAAAACTATGTAGGAAGAGGGGAGAGAACAAAGACTGGTTGGACAGAATTAAAATCCTAGTCCTGAATTAATACCATGATAGGCATTAGATAATCCAAAGGAAAGAAAAATGTTTTAGATGTCTCAATCATGAGAAAAAAGCTTCATTCAGAAATTATATTTATTCTAAAGCTGACAATACAAGGGAAAATAAAATAAAAATGTGCAGCAAGAATCTGAAGGGGTTTCTGAAGCATGAAGCATCAAACATGGCAGCTGTCAGTCCATGTCAGGTCCAGGCAATTGAGCTGCAGTTAGTTGCCTGACAAGAGTCAGTCAGGAGACAAAGAACCAGCCTGTTAGCCTGACTGGTGGTTTATTCGTTGCATATAATATCCATCACTTGTTGACTTGGTGGTGGCTTTTCTTTTTCTTTTTGCCACTTGATGGCAGTTGGGCTTCTAAGGGTTTCATTCCTATTCTTGTCTTAGCTTTTCTGATTTTGGGTTATGGGAGTTTGGTTTATTTGTTTGTTTTACCTCACCATTGAAACATAAGTCATGCTTTCTGACTCATGTCTTTGATTTTTGTTTTCTTACCCTAGTCCTCCTTGCTCCCTGTCTTCATTGGTACCTTCTTATTCCTTGTTCCAGGAACAGCGACAGTCACTCCAACAATGTTGCCTTGTCCTTCAGTTCAGCAAGCTTTTGTTTCTAGAATCTTACAACAATATATTTGTTAAGTATAATTAATAGTAAGTACTATTGAACTAACCAAATAATTTGATAACCCCTGGCTTTACTTTATATATGTCTTGGTTTTTGTTTTTTTTTTTTTTTGGGAGGTGAGGTTGTCTGGGTTTGTTTGGGTATTTTTTTTTGTTGGGTTTTATTGGAGGGGAGTTTGTTATGTTTGTTTGTTATGTCATTGATGTTGTCGAGTTCTTTGGTGGTTTTATTTTCCTTTTAGGATTTTATTTATTTTCCTCTTGGAGTTTTTTGGAGTCTGCTTTTGATGCTCTGAATTATTAAAGATTCCATCTCAACAGTTTTCCTGGTGCCTGCAATATTATTTTCTTGTTCTTTGACAGGTTTTCTCACAGTTCCTTTTCAGCAGTCTCAGGCAAAACTACCCACTTTTGCCATAGTAGAGCTGGGCCTTGGCTCCTTGGTACTAAGTTGGCCAAGTATTATGGAGTCAGAATTTGCAGTGGGTTTATGGAGAGAAAGAGGTTTATGGTTCTCCTGCATCCTAAGGTCAGCAGTATCAATGTTCAAAGTAGAAAAAATTGTCTCAGACAGTCTTAAACATCTTGAGTTTGCAGGAAGCAGTTTTGGTGCTCATAGTGACAATCTTTTCCTACTTGTTCTTGGGGCTTAAAACATTTTTCATTCATATATGTTTCCTGATAAAGAGTTGCACACTAGAAGACACAAAATCTGTTCTTTGTTATGCAAGCTGTTCTTTGTTATGCAACTGCCTAAGTTTATCACATTATATAAGGTTTTTCTGACCTTAAGGTGGAATAGGCTGGGTAACAGTCACTTGGCTACTAAACCATTACTAGATAAAACTGTTTCAGATCAATGTAAGTCCACATCAATTCCAAGATCTTACACTTTCAGATTGGTATAAGAGGCCTATAAGATTTTAACCATAATGGCAAAAAAAGCTCTTGGACTGGATTAAGATCTTATTTAGTATGAATTTAGTACGTTGGTCATTTCCTCCTCTTATATTTCTATTCATTTGTTGGTAACAGAATCTAACAACTATTTGTCTTTTACCCTGTCTTCTAATTATCTAAAATTTTTATAGCAGTAGGAAAAACATAATAAAAATACAAGGGAAAGTGAATGAGTTTCAAGAATTGAAGAAGTTAAATCATACTACTAAACTTTATTCAGATGTTTTTCTTACTGTACACAACAAGAATGAAAAAATGCATGGGGAGTTAGGAGAAGTTACGGTAAGCAAAAATATTTTAATATAAAATTTAATAATGTATTTACAGCAAGTGTACTTTAAGTGCATTAATTTAGATAAATTATTTTTAATTATTTAGTTTAATTGGCTTTGTACGTAACTTGTAGTATCTGCATACACAAGCAAATTCTAAAGCACATGGATATGATATACACATCTCAAAGATGGAAAATTTTGCTCTGTGAAGTACAACATGAAGTTGTTTAATTCAAACAGGATGCGATTACATGATAACAAATCATACCCAGGCAGAGACCAAGTACCTTCTTAACATTTAGCCTTCAGTGCTTATACATAAAGGTCACTGCATAACAGATATTTTCTCCTACAATTCTGAATTCTAGTCAGATATTAATAACATTATTATGATTAAATATTTAATAGCAACTCTAGAGCGATCATTGTAGGGGAAGACAAAGCTAATAGAACAAATGGAACTAAACAAGATTTTAAAGCTTGTTGTGGACCATTTAAAACCTGAAATAGTTGTCTCAAATGATTGATCATTTTAAGTTACAGGTTTCCTTTTAAGAGTAAACCATTTATTGGTTTAGGGAAAATATATATTTTTAAGTGAGTTAATTTGTGGAGTGGAATAGTGAAATCAATGGTAATAATTCCAACATAAAAATAACTATTATTAAATTAAATGCAGAGTTGTTCCATAGATACATCAATTTTCATGTTTTCAACATCTTTATTATTTATCTCATACATGTATTATGTGATTACAGGATATCCATGTTAAACAAAATTTGAGTATGGTGCAAGGAATTCTGTTTTGATTTGTATGATGAGGAGCAGTCGAGGACTTTGGGCTTGTCTAGTTAGCAGGCTGAGGCATGACCTCAGTGTTCTCTGCAGCTTCCTAAGGAGGGGAAATGAAGAAGGGGGTGCTGAGCTCTTCTCCCTGGAATCCAGGGAGAGGACACATGGGAATGACTCAAAGTTGCACCAGTGGAGGTTTAAGTCGAATGTTAGGAAGCATTTCTTTACAGAGAGGGTGGTCATGCCCTGGAACAGGCTTCCTAAAGAGCAGGTCAGGTCCAAAGCCTGTCAGTGTTTAAGAGGCATTTGGGCAACATGCTTTGTCTTTTGGTCAGCCCTGACTTGGTCAGGCAGCTAGACTGGATGATCAATCAATTCTATTCTATTTTCTATGTCTAAAGAAAGAATCTATTTTTTCCATATTAATAACTTTTTTTTTCATTCCTCCCATGTATTTGTGTTTCATTTCCCAAATGGAATAAATTAGTTCTTTTTGAATTTGCAAACATACATCAGAACCTCGATCTAAACCCAAAGTCTGGGATGCAACAATTCCTCCCATGTATTTGTGTTTCATTTCCCAAATGGAATAAATTTGTTCTTTTTTTTTTTTTTTTTTTTTTAATTTGTAAGATATTCTTAATATTGATTATTTCTCTGATGTTGAATTAAGGTTACAAATGCCTGAATAAGAAAGTAGCATTTTCAAAGTTGAGGTAAATTGATATTCACTGTTCAGTCAAGTCCTTGAAATACTTCAGTGTCCCTAATCTACTTGATCTAAATGGAGAATTCTATCAGTAAATTATTGCCAGGCTACTTCTAGTATTTGTTTATCTATTCAACTTTTTGTATCTTAGTCTTTATCCAAAAGGGCAGTTCTAACTTGTGAGAGCATCATGCTTAAAACATTCCTACCCTTCACTTCCTGATAGACCAGAATCTTGCATGGAATTTGCCCAGATTTTCCAGGAAAAAGGAAACAAGCATGTTTCTTCCTTAATATTTTCTTGTTCCCACTAGTTTCTTTGCTTTCATTTCAGTGCATTCTTTCTCTCTTAGCTAAAATATCTGGTAGGAACAAAATCAGTGTCAAGATTCTGGCATACTTGAAGAAATGTACCCGTTTAACCAAATAAAATTGATTCAGTAATAAATCTTCCAGGGAGATTGATACTCTCATTCTAAGGGCTTCAGAAGACAATCCTCTAGAAACACAGAAAGATTCAACTACACTTAAGACCAAGAAACAGAAAGAAAGCAGTTGTTTCTATGCTCATCTTTTGAAAAGACCACCTTAAAATACTCTAATATTTAACAACGCATTTCATTTTGGTCCTCTCAAAAATATTGCTTAATTCATTACTTGACCACCTTTGGTTTTTTTTCTCCTACCAAAGGACATTTTACAGAAGATTTTATTTCCCTCTATAAAGCAGCAATCTCATGTAATCAGTTTTTATAGTCCTATTTTTTAGCCAAAATAATCTGGGTAAAGATTAATTCCTTTTATTGCATTGTGTTAGCACCATTTAGTCTCAGAAACGATGTATTTATATGTGTTGAGTAGGACAGCCTTTCTGCAATACATCAATGGCAGACAGTCCTGCTGCTGAGAATGTAAGCTTTGCAAATACAGCATTGGCAATGCAAGTGACAGAGCTACACACAGCACAAAAGCCCCTGTGGTTTGCAGTGCCACAGTTAATTTCCTTTCCCATTTTAATTCACTTTGACAGTAGCTTCCCTTTCTATCCTTTTTATTGCTTTCACTAATTTGTCCCAAAAGTTAATTTACATGCTAGTTTTAGACATTGTGCTAATAAAAGACTGCTTTTCTAATGAAGATACTGAATTTTAAATATTTCTTTAAATGTTGCCCTATCAGGTGACTCATATAACTGATTTTTTTATTCCTGATAGTTTTGTGAATTAAAATTTTACAGCTAGAAAAAAAAGACTTGAATATGCATTTTCAAAACCAAATAAACACATGACGTATTTACTTTTGTAATATATAACTGACAGCTTCAGTGGTAAATGTTGAATTCTAAATATGTTGGCAAATTTCTTGTCTTATACTTTTTTTTTTTAAATTTGCTTCCTTTAGAGAAATAGTGAAATCAATTCAGCTGGACTGATATTTGATTCTTTTTATTAATCCTCACTTTGGATTTAATTCTGTTTACTTTTGTTGCTTGTAGACACAACTGTGAGGGCTACATATGGCCACTACAGACTCAGAGTCTTTATACAAATTCTGCATTGTTCTTGGTCAAGATAATCAGCTGTTTATCATTATTCTTTGTTCATTAAATAGGTTAAGATAGATCTGGCAGTTTAACTGAAAAACAAAACTGAAATCTCCATGTGCTACCCCATTTCAGAGAAAAAAATGAGAACCGGACCACCCTGCCTGCAGTGGTAAGGCCAAAGAAAGCCAAAAGACAATAAGCTGCAAAAACCTACTCTTCTAGCATTTCATTTGTCCACAGCAAAAGCCTGAGGAAGGTTTGAATGTATAATATTGCAATGTTATATAAATACCTGATGTACTACAATTACATATTGATGACATATTGCGGTAAAACTATTAAATTAGTACCTTAAATAAATTTAGGACATATCATATTTATTTTTTTCTATGGCTCTGGGAAAGAATTGTATTATCTTATTTTAGCTCATTTTAAAACTTGTCACCTTAAGGCAACCTAGTTATTCACTTGTCTTCTCTTTTCACATGATAGATATAAGCTCCTCCAGAAAGTAATTTACCTTACCCTAAAAGATGATCAGTGAGATGAGGATCCTCTTTAGTGTCTCTAGAGTCGACAAAGTTGAGATGAGATCTTTAATCTTTAGATACCTAATGTTAAGTGAGATTAATCTGCTTCAAATACCACATTCAATCTTTTTTTCACTTTTTCACTATTTTTTTTTCACTTTCAATGTTTTTTCAGTATTTCTAATGTAATATAACTATCTCAAGCCAAACACATATTGAAACACATAAGAATCTATTCCACCTTCTGAAACAATATGAATGAGTTCAAGTAATATCCAGTGTGACTTTGAAATTGCAAAAAAAAATTATTCTGATAATTATATATTTTTTTCATTTATAAGTAATTTTAAAGATTATGTGGTATTTATTTTCCTGGCTACATTCATGACCAGCAGCTTTATCTATTAACAATAACCTGTTATCTTCTCCTAACATATCAGAAACCAGTAAAATAAGTTTTATGACGTGCCATACGCAAAAACTCAAATTTATTTGCTATGAAATTTTGTCACATTATTTAATTGAACAGATGTACTTTCTATATGTTATTAATGATTATTAGGTTAAATATTGATTTTTACCATGTTTCATATTTTAAATATTATATTTTTCTCAGAACTGCAAAATAGGTATCCAAAATCTGTCAAATTTAAATACATAATCAATTGCACTTTGCTGTATTGTTCTCAGTTCAAGTTTTTTGTGTCAAGAACAGCACCAAATCATTATACTGATGTAAACAAAAAATGAGCTGCAGACACTTTGTAAAACTGAAGAATTCAACGTATCATGCTAGGAACTGATCTGAAGTTTAAAAAAATTCTTTAGGGGCTGTGATCATGCTGACAGTTAGACATCAGTCTTAAAGTATAGTAATAGAAAAGGTTTTGGAATAGCTGCAGTTCTAAAGCCCCTGGGATGACTGAATATAAGATGATCAGTAATCACCAGAAAAGCTTGTCTTGAAAAATACATCTTTCAATCCTAAAGAGGGGGTACCAGAAAAAAGGCCTGCTCCTGTTATGGATTATCAGGAAACTGGTAGATTTATTCAAAAACCAGTTGGAGACAGAGAAATCATTCTAAAGGCATATTAACTTTAATTACATATAAGCTATATAACCTTTATTTATATAGAACCATATATTATTAAAAAGAAAACAATCACTTTTTGGGCTGGTCAGGGTTTGGAATAGGTTACCCAGGGAGATGATGGAGTCACCACCCCTGGAGGTGTTTAAGAGTCATCTGGACCTGGTGCTGGGTGATATGTTTTGCTGGTTTGGGAGTTACTTGCATTGTGGCAGTGCTTGGGTTGATGGTATTGCTTGGGTTGATGGTAGGACTTGATGATCTTAAAGGTCTTTTCCAACCTTGATGATTCTATGATTCTAACCTCAAATTGCTACAAAATTATTAGAACACATTGTGTGCACTGGCCTAGAACCCAAGAGTTATATCAAGTTATGAAGCCAACTGTGTTAGCTGCCAACAAATTGGCAAGTAATAAAATTACAATCTGGGACAAGGAAAAATGCCTTTCATCAGATACCAGCTATTAGAATCCAATGCTGTTACCTTCTCTGCAGAAAACTTTCAGGTCCAAATAATTACTGGGGAAAATACAATAAATAAAATCCATGTTTCTTATCTTTGGTTTCTTATCTTCTGTGGGCATTTACAAATTGAAAGGGACAACCTAATATGTCTTTGATTTAAACAAAAGTATAATCAGTAAGTAAAAATAATTCCTAGATCGGGTTTAAAAGATGTCTGAGTAATTAGTTAAGATGAAATATGAAACCCTTCAGTGGGTTTTTACTGGTGAAGCCATACGGTAATCATGAAAGAAAATAGACCAAAAAACATTTGTTGCTGGTCCAACTGAAGGGGAAAATGAAACCGTATACCTCCCAGGACAGATAGCAAAATTTTAATATTACTTGAGTGCACTGAGAATTGTCTATCACAGAAAGAGGAGTGCAAGAGTCACCAATGACATCTACAGTTGCAAAGACATACAGCAAGCAAACACAGCAGATTATAATTTCACTGGGGGAACTTGAATTCAAATGCAGTATTTTTTAGCTATATTTTTGTGGCCAAACTGTGCAAGTATAACACTTAGCCCACAACCTAAAACCAAGAAAAAATAGGACTAAAGTCTCATGAAAATGACCCAATATGAATTCCAAATCTTGGTATTATGTAGAAGTAAGATATGTCAGCTAGAATTATTGCAGAAGTAACAGATATATGGAAACTAAAACTTATGTTTTGTATTTACAGGGCTACATTCCAGATCTCTTAAATTTCTATTCTCTATTCTGTCACTTTAGTTTTAAAGTGACTCAGGTACTAATACCTTTATATCTAGCTAATAATTATAATTTATTTCTATTTCACTACCCTACTGACCTATTTAAACTGCCAGTAAAATAACTTAAAAAAATTGTGAGACTTTCCATTAAAACTTAGATATTAAATAAAAATAAAAAAATTGTGCTATGCATAAACATAGAGCAGAAAAACAATCATAAATATATTAATTATATTTATTATATTATATATAGATTATACTTTTTCTTTATATCTAAAGGACAGTATGGAAATAATAAGAAATGGGGAAAAGTAAAAGCAGGTAGTAACAAACAAGCTTTTTCCTCAATTGTTAGAACATATTATTGGAACCCTTACTGATCAACCTGCAAGTGCATAAAGCAGCAACATGGAAACCTCAGAACCCCACTGAATTATTTCCTTGGCAAATAGCACTATTATGTCAGAAAAACCACATACATCTAAATTCTTAATTATTGCAAAATAACTGTAGAACTCTAGAATAACACAGGTAGCAAAGGGCCTTTAGATGTCATCTAGTCCACCTACCAGCTCCAGGATGGGCTGGTATAGATCAGGCTGCTCATGGCTCTGATCAGCTGAGTTGTGAGCATCTTCAAGAGTGGAGGTTCCACATCTACAGCAGCCTCTCATGCTGTTTGATGCTCCTCACAGTAAAACATATCGAGATGTAATTGGAATTTTCCATATAGCAACCTGTGTGTCCATTGCCTCTTGTCCGACCACTGTGCACCTTCAGGAGGACTCCAACCCTGAAAGATGGATCTTTCTCCTTAACTTTTCCATTGCTTTTCAACTTTATGAAAGTTCATAATTCTTGCAGCTGTTTTGCATGCTCTTTTAATGGAGCCAGTATTTATCCGGTGCAGCACTCCAACCATCTGTACTATCTTATGAAAACTCTAACCCCACAGATATCATAACTATGCACAATTAATGGATTTTTATTCCTTTTCTGTTTTCCACATTGGTGCATCTGTGCTGCATTACTTGAAATAGACCCCCAGTCATTTTGTTTTCACATGAGGAGTGTGAGGGTCACTTCTTTACTCTGTTTCTGTATCTTCTTTTTCCTTTATCCACTTTCCTTTATCTAGTATCATTAAGAGCTCTGCTGTTTGGACTAGGAAATTTGCTTTCAGACATGATATCTCCTCACATTGTCAAATGAACTATTGTCCAGCCGTCCCCTCTTCTTAGGGAGGGTTCTCTAGGTGCAACACAACATTTATAACTTTGAAAGAAATGTTTTCTCTTTCATCAGCAATCTATGTTCCGCTTCCTTTCACTATTACCTCACCCCTTGAGTCCTGTTCATTTGCTGCTGTGGCAAAGAGGACATTCCTACAATTTTCAGACTTATGGTATGGTCATATTTCTCCACTGCTTTCTTGGCATGGAGTTCTTTCTTCATCTTCCAAGTATCATGTCTCCAGTAGACACAATTAGAATTCCAAATTCTAATAGAATTTTGAGTAATGTGAGTCTGAATTTCAAGCAGGGCTATTTCTATACTGTTGATTGAAAAAAAAAAAATAGAAAGGACATGCACAAAGATGTTCAGTAAGAAAAAGGTAATAAGCAACCTAATCCTATATAATCAGACCAAATAGTTAAACAATGTTACAGCTACAATTGAAAAGTGTTACATTATACTAAGGCATTTTACTTCTCATTTAAAAAATTAGTCTCTTGTCCTGTTTTTGTTTGGTTTTGGGGTTTTTTATTGCTTATTTTTCAACGAGACCTCAGGAGCTTCTTAACTCATAACACATATGTGCTTCGGTTATGCCTATTAGTGCATACATATTATTATCAAGAAAAATGTCATCTGAAGGTCCCTTTTGAGATAGTATTTAAATTATTAATTGCCTTATAAAGTATTGACAATGATACCTTAAAAAAAAAAAAAAGTCCCTGTAGACACTACCTAGTGAGGCTGTGACTCTTCCATTTTGTCTTCCTTGTGAGTCACCACAAGGAACACCCTGTCAGACCACTGATTACCAGAAAGCTCCTCTCTAGAGATAAATGCATATGCATGAATTGAAGCAGACACAGGAGTAAAAGGAAAGGGCCCCTAAGGAAATGTGTCAGTTGTACTCAACATTTCAAATGCCTGTTAGGTGCACATGTTTCCCATGATGAATAACATGGACATTATTGATATTTCAGTGTTCTTTCTTGATGTAGAGTTGAGAGCAAACAAATTAGTATTAGGTAAAGAAGATAAAGAGAATTTGAATGTTTGGTTTATACACTCCAAGCTACATTCTAGGATTTAAGAAATCTGTAACCTGAAGGACTGTAGGCAAACTGAATGAACAAATAAAACAAATCTACTGAGGCTTAACACTCAGAGTATATTTGACTTGTTAGTTATGACATGATGCTTCAATATTCAAAATTGCTTTAAAGAGAGAGAGTGTGTCACAGTTCAGGTCAAGATCTTTCCTTCACTAATTTTTAAAAAATTGGAAAAAAAGAAAAAATCCTTATTCTTATATTTTATAGAAAATACATGATGCATTTCTGATCTGTAAATGAAATAATTAATAGAAGGCTGTACATAATGTGAAAAGTTCTACAGACAAGTTTTCAACATATTTTCTGCTGGACTTTTTCAGTGGATTGGATGATCTCTCAGAGTCCCTTATGTCCTTCTTTTTTTTTCTTAATTCCATTTTATTTCTGTGCCCCACAGACTGGAAAATCTATATGAATTTATCCCCTGAATTAAAGAATTAGAAATACTTTCAACTTAAAATATTAATGAATATATTTATGTACTGGTTTACAAGAACTGCTCTTTTCAAAAAGAAAAGTACAGGCTCTTGTTCTGTTCATAAAAGGCCTGATTTAATAAGGAAGACTGCACTCTTTTCTGAAACCTGGAAACTTTCAAATATATTTAACCTTGAGCATCCAATACTTAAGTTACTTAATAGTCACACATAGATAATGTTATCTTCACTTGAAAAATGCTGATTATTAGCAATATTTTCCCTCTACCAATTTTAGAAAGATTTTAGCAAAAAAAAAAAAAAACCCAAAAACCAAAAAACAACCCCCCAAGAAATTTAAATTCAACTGATAGCCATGATTTAATGAGTAGCCTAGAACAAGATGTTTCACTGTGGTCTAATTACAACAAAATGCTTACATGGTACTACTAGACAAACACATATTCTTGAGTTTTATTCATCACTAAACAGGTCTCTACACATCTACTCTCTCATAAAAAGACTAATAGAGAAAGAGTGCAAAAAACTACCCAGGTATGACTGTAACCCCAGACACCTTGTCAGACACTACTTTCAGTTAGGGTTTCTCTTTGGATGACATCTACTCATTAAACTAGATTGACCTAGGTTCGTAGTAAAATGTTGCTGTGCTACTATAGAATATCTAGTCTCTGTTGTTTATTTGTAACTTAAGTCCTGAACTTAGAAGGATATGACACAACTGACCACAGAAACATGAAAATAACTTCTGGAACTGTACATTAATATTATGCCTTTCAATACTTGGAGAGGGCCATCAAGAAAGCTGGAGAGGAACTTTTTACAAGGCCAGAAAGTGATAGGAAAAGGGGTAATGACTTAAAACTGAAAGAGGGCAAGTGTAGAGTAGCTATTGGGCAGAAATCATTTTCTGTGAGGGTCATGAGGGCAGGAGAAAAAGTTCATCTGAGAAGCTGTAGACTCCCCAGCCATGGAAATATTCAAGGCAAGGTTGGATGGTTCTTTAAAGAAGCTGGTCTAGTAAAAGGGGTCTCTGCCCATGGCAAGGGGATTTGAACTAGATTACCCTTAAAGTCTGTGATTCTATGATTCTCTATAAGGTATCTCAGAGCTGGTTGGCTATGTTTGGGCAGGGTTTATAATGGTGAATTCTCATCCCACTCCTGTTTGAAAGACATTGTTAATAATTGATACAAAGGAGCAACAGTCAAATCACAAAGATGCTCTAGATTGACTCTGAAGTTGGAAAGAAGTCACGGAAAAGGTGAAAGAAAATCTAATGTCATGAAATTATGAAGTTTATAAATCAAGGGGAGGGAAGGGAATGGAAAGGAAAGAATAATAAAACCTAGATATTTTTAAGAATGCTGAGTAATCTTTGGTTTTGAGACTGTTAGAAAAATGTAGGTAAAACCCACCATTTTTACACAGAGTAGAGGACCCTTTGAGTTTCCTTCTAGTCTTATTTGCATATCCATAGAATATACGACTTGTGCAAAGAAATAGTATAGCCTCAATTAGTAGTCATATGGATGATGTTACCTTCAGACAATGAGGTTTTGCAAATTAAGATCAGTCTGACTCCAGTCACTGGAAGTGGCCACATACTTTTTCTTTGGGTTTTGTCCTGAGAGTAGAATATATACTTGATCATCTCAAACAAGCAGGCAGATTTTTTTTTTAAATGATTTTGCATAAAGCGTTTTAGGCTTAAAATTCTCTGTTTTTTTGGCACTTCTTCATAACTCTATTAACTAGAGATAGAACTGTTTAAAGGATACACATAATTTGATCACATTTCAGCCAGGGATATTATATCTGAAAGCTGATTTTTCAGTTACAGTAAAGAAAGGATATAATGTTCAAATCTGTTCTCTGAGGTGGAGGCGTCCACATCAAGGTAGAGCTGTTAACATTATTGCTTGCTGTTTTACAAAAATATGTTCTTGCACTTCTGTATGGCTGGCTCTACAAAAAAAAATTTCAGAACAGCATAACAAGGCTGATAGACTTTTAATCCCGTTTGTAGTGTACAGTTTGCAAAGCTTTCCCAAGAGATCCCAAGCTTTACTGGTTAATAGCACACAGTGTACTTACTCTGAGCTGATTACATTCTGGTTTATAGTTACCAATTAGAGAAACCAATTACAGTTCCAAACTGTGTCAACAGTGTTTGACCTAATTTGATGCCAGTTAATCAGTTACATAAACAAATTATGTTTATGGAACAAATTGAATTTGAGTTAAAGAATATACATTATAAACTCCATACCATATTTCAGATGTAAAAAATATAATCAACTATATTATTTAGAATGACTTTATTGAAATGTAAAGGAGATCCTTGGAAAAAAAGCATTCTTGGAGAAGCAAATAGCTTATCACAGTAGCTACTTTCTTGTAATCTGCTGAGAATCTTTAGCATTGAAATGTTTTGTAAGAAAAAGTGAATTTCCCTTTCAGCTTTTTGTTTTTTATTCTTATAGATTTAATATTAATATTTCAAAAGCTGATTGTAACCTTAGAACTAGGAGATGTATGTGTACCTATCTGCCAAATATGTGAGGGATTCGACAAATTCTTAATTTTTTTATTTTAGGACCATGATGTTGTGGTCGACATAATTACATTTTGAAATTCATGGCAGCCAAAGACTTTCACAAATACCTTAAGTTCTGAGATGCACAGAAAAGATAAAAAATACACATACATTTATTTCTCTTGGATACCAACTCACAGAAAACTGAAACAGAAAAGGCAAAAAAAGGTGCATGGCATGGGTTTTGTACAATGGCTTATAGTGTAATTGCCACATATATTTCCTGGACTCTAGATGGTCAGTTTTGCTAATGAATATATTTTACACTTCAGTGTTCTGTTTTTATCCTTTCCCCAATGTTCTTTTTTTTTTTTTTTAATGTTGTGACTTTCTAATAGGATGAAGGATATTGTTGTGAAATGTATGCATGTGCACACACACATTTAAAACAACAAAAAAAAACAACAAAAAAACCACAAACAAATAAACAAACCTCAGTCTCTTTTCTAAGGCCTGAGATAAAACCCATTGCATTTGATGGAAAACTCCTATGAGACTTAAAGGCTTTCATTCCAGTGTCAAGTGGGATCTTAGCTGCATGCCTAGAGCAAGTACTCTCTGAACCATTTAATAATATTTCACCATCTTGCTCACTTTAAAAAAGTTATAAAGCATAAAAGCATAAAGTTATTAATCATATTCTTCATATAGTGACAAAACTATCTTTCCGAACTGATTCTAGAGGATGAGAAGGTATGACATTTAAACAAGGAATTTCCTGTATTGAAGTACCAATGCCATTTCCTTCTGTGGACAACATAAGTATTTCCTTGCTTTGCTTGGCTTTCATGTTTAGATTTTGCTTTGCCTATTAAACTGTCTTCGTCTCAGCCCATGAGTTTTCTCACTTTTCACCTTCCAATTCTCTCCTCCATCCCACAGATGGGGAATGTTTGGTCAATTGGATGGGGCTTAGTTATTAGCTGGGGTTAAATTACAAAAATTTAAAAGAATGCTGTAAGGAAAACAGTGTAACAAGGTGATCTCTACTACAGAATTAGGCTAATCTGTCGGTGTAAACAAGTTGTTTAGACAAATAACATTAGATCAGAGTCAAGATAAAGTGAATAAGCCAAAAATCTATACAAATGGAAAATGGAAAAAGATAGGTAGAACTTCAGGTGAAAGATCTTAATAGTTGTTGCCAATGCTACCCTTTACTTTCGTAGTAAGTTTCTCGGACAATGGGGATGTTTCTTCCTACTCTCTTTCCTAACTGTCCTGCTTTTATCTTCTCTCCAACCACCATAAGTGGACAGTTCACAAAAGTCCTTGAGAGACTTTGAGTCATTGCAGCCATGATTAAGCTGAGCTTCAGGGATTTCAAATGTGTACAAAATACCAAAATATCTTCTGCTGTGTTTGTATTCCTACATTATTTGTGTATAATTTTCTTAATGGAAATACATGTTATGATGAAGCTACCCATATGGTATGTAGATGCCCTCCTGAAACAACATGAAATGCTTAAGGACTGTAACTCAATCATATATTTTTACCCTAAGACTACAGGTAATCACCTCTGAAGGTAAAAGGAAATTCTGCTTCCTGTGCTGCCTCATGGTTCAAGAAAAATTTGTGAACTCCAACATTATAATCATTCTAAACTTAACTACATATTTTGTTTCAGCATAGAGAGAGTGTCTTTTATCTGATTGAATGTTTCCTATCATTTTAAGAATCAGTGTTGTGGCTTGAGGCAAACCCTGTACATCTTAAAATAATAAGATATATAAACTATCAGTATTTCATCTGTCGCAGTCCAAAAATATCAATATAAGAACCAAATCTTCTAGAGAATACACCAAATGTTCATAACCTTCTCTCATAATAATGTTTATTTCATTATAATATCTTATTAAGTGCATTGAATTATTACATAAGGGGAAAAAAAGACATGCCTTCAGCTGTTTTCCTGCAGATATCAAAACCAAGCTTTCCCAAGATACAATTATTTCCTCTTAGCTTCCATCGACTTTACAGATAAAGTATACACTATATTCTATTTTTCTGGGTCATTAATAATTCAAGGAATTTTACATTGCATTATATATAAAATAACTTTTGCTAATAAAAGCAGTAAAAGAGCAAAGATTTTATGTGTGGATACCATTTATCCTTTGGTGGACAGAACCTTGAATTCTGGAGTTAGCTACTGCATAGTATGTATAACATTGAACCAAGTCCAGCAATCAAGGCTGTGTCCCTCAAAGGGTGAAAATATGAACACATATGGAAAAAGAAAACCAGATTAAACAGTTTCTTTTTTTTTCCATTTCATATACTTGAAGCATTTGAAATATGTAACCAAATTGTTTTCCTAAATATGATTACAGAAACATAAATAATTATTTTCCACTTAAAATTACATAAAGTAATTTTCCTTAAAAATATTATTTATAGTTGAATGGAAAAGCAGTACTATTTACTATGTTACTGTTATATCCCCATGTCTCAATATAATAACATTACCTATTATAATATCACATTATCATCTGACCTAAAAATCACCATTATTCTTGTAAATATTTAACATTGGTGATTTTTGAAATTATTAGAAGTAATCTATTTTATTCCACTTACATTTTTAAAAGAGCTTTTACATATGTATAACAGAGCTTGATCCCTAAAGCTGAAATCATAGTAATTTAGACATATTCAGTCTGGACATAATCCAAATATATACTAGAAAAATAATACCTATTATATACTAGAAAAATAATACCTAATACTAATAAGATAAATCTGCTATTTTCCTTAAATATTGTCTAACATTGTACTTGTTTATAATTGTTATTACTGATGGTTGGAAGAATGTTGTTACAAACTGAAGACCGAATTTATCTAACTCTATTTATCTATCTTGTGCTGACTACAGGATTGTAATAAATTGGGGGTTTGGTCTCCAAACACCATGTCCAATGGTGATATTTACATATGTAATGTTATCTGCCTTAATGGGACAGCAAATCTATTTTTTTATGCTCAATCTCTCTGCACTGCAGAGGTTGGATGATATTGTCACAGTTAAGTTACTGAAACTTGATAAAAGCAGGGTAAGTGAAATCACTGCAAAAAAATCACACAACATATAAAGAATGAGAAGTTTTGCTGTAGTCCCCTAAGTATTATTATCCTGAGCAACAGCAACATTCACTTTACCAGTATCGATCAAATTAGCTCAGCTCTGAAGGATCCCTCAAGCTAAACAGGGGATTTCAGTATGTGGATTGAAGCAGTAATAAAAACAAAATATACAGTAAAGCCAAACCCTCAATTGCAACATTTTATAGTTATTTTGGAAAGAGGCCAGTAAGGATTCATGGTAAGAATTAGAGTCATCTTGATTTATTTGGCTTAGTTTCCTATAAGTGTCTCTAGACAGTAAACCTCAGTTTTGAGAGTATAAGGCAGTTAAGAGTAACAGCTTGCAAATGTTAAAGATTTTGTACTGCTTTCTCTCTGCTAGGGAGAATGCTGAACCTAGTTTCTATGCCAACCTATGATTGAATTGCCTGTTGTACACTAGATGATTTATTAACAGATATTTTTCTTAGAGATGTGTCACGTAAATTTGTGCCTCAATATATTGTAGTATAAGGATTTATCTAGTACATCTGCAACCTTAATTTTAGAATTGAAATTAATTTTGAAATGATAAATTTTCAAAGATCTTATATTTCAAAGGAGCTCAACCAAATACAAATCTGCATATATGGCAAATGTATGTAATTAGTTTATGTATTCATTTAACTAACTTGGGATTGGAGTTGATACACACAACATTTCATGAAGCAGCTAATCCTAGAAGCCATTTTCTGACATATGAACTCAAGAAAATTATCAAGGATAGTCAACATGAATTCACTAAGGGGGAGTCATGCTTGACTGATTTGGTAAACGTCTGTAAGGAGATTACTGCTTTGATAGATGGCATGTCACAGAAACAGCACTAAATAATTTTCTAAACCTGAAAGTTTTCTTATAAACATATAATTTTAGAATATGCTAGATAGAAGTGGTCATGTGGAGAACACCTGGCCCATCCACCTGCTCAGAGAGGGGCCAGCACAGATCAGGTTTCTTGCAGCTCTGATTGGCTGAGTAATAAGCATCTTCAAGGATGAAGGTTCCACAATTTCTTCAGCAGCCTTTCATGGTGTTAGACCACCCTCATGGGAAAAATATCTCCAGATTTAATTGAAATTTCCTATATGGCATCTTGTGTCTCCATTGTCCCTCCAGTACATCAATATCCTTCTTGTATGGGGAGCCCAAAACTACTCTCCCAAGTGCTGAATGGAAGGGAGAAATCACCACCCTGAACCTGATGGCATTACTCCAGCTGGTTCATCTTGTGATGCTCAGGCAGAGTTTCTGCCCTACAAAGCTACACCAGAGAGTGATGTTTAACTTGTCCACTGGGATTCCAGGTTTTTTTCTGCAAAGAACAAAACAGGCAATGAAGAATTCATCTTGGCTTCATAGAACTAAATACAATCATTTGAGTTCTGCAACCTGTCTGATTTTTCACCTCACTAAATTTCTTTCAAAACAATCAATTTTTTTTTTATTTTAGGGATATTATTGGGTAAAATCTCATTATGATTTTTGCACCATTAACAAAAATACTATTAATTTCAGTAGGATGATCTGTATTATTACATACTGTTTATTATGACCAGCAAAGAGAAATTAGAAACTTCCAGTAGCATTGGAGCTATCCAGAATTATGAAGATATTCACAAAAATGTGTCAGTAAGATGCAAAGGAGGAGGGCAATAGTTGCATTCACATCTTGGTGACTGTCTACCATAGTGCCCTTCATAGCAATTTAGATGTCAGAATTATCTCAGGCTCATCTTTCTTCAGCCTGAAGTTGCTGAGAATCATAACAACATAAGCATTTTTTCCAACAGTGAAGGGCTGAGTTATGTATATTAAGCTTATATACTTCATCTGTGATAGGGCTACATCAAGAAGTAAAAATATTCCCTGCTGTCTTTACACATTTGTAAGGTCTGGATAACACTGTCATCTAAATAACTTTGCCCTACTTTAGTAAGAGAAACCATTGTACCAACCATTAGAAGAAGCCCTCAAGGACACTTTATCAAGTTTTTTCTTTGGCTGGATCTTACTTATTCCACAGAAAGAGAAGGAAGTGGATACCCTGACACCTTAATAGTGTCAGATGGCAATACAGAGAACACCAGTCTCAGCATACACTGTGGATAAGCCCATTACTCAAGCAAGCTCAGGATTACAAAGTGGTTTTTTATCCCCATCCCTGTACTGAGTGCTCTTAAGCTATGGCAAAATATGTAGAAATTTGCCACGTACAAAACGAATAAATGAGGCCTAAATGCAGCCTTTACTCTCTTTGATGACTGTGTAGCTCTCTTTGCTGATAACAATTACTTGCATACATGAAAACGATATCCATAGCTGATGCTGAGGAATGGTTCTCCCCCCCCCCCCCCCCCCCCCCAGAGACTGCTGTAGCTGTAACCATATTAATCTAACCCTTCCTTCCTTTCTGGACCCAATTGGCTGGGAGCCAATTGTCCTTTCCTGAACAGGAGGTTAGAAAAGGCCATGCTCTTCCACTGTTTGCTCTCTTTCCCTCTCTTTCCCTCTTCCTCCTATGGAATAAACATCTTGGACCACATAGGAGGTTAGAGCCTCTTTTGGAATCTTTTGCCTTAACCCTGAAATATTTCCCCCCAAAGCTCTCTCAGATCTGGGCTAGCCTTGTAACTCCAGGGGGCTGTGAGGGTACGTATTGCACATTAGCTAGGAAGATTTTAGCCAGGCTTTGTGAATAAGCATCATGAATGCAGAAGGGAACTAGAAAATCCCCTTCCCTTCCCTTCCCTTCCCTTCCCTTCCCTTCCCTTCCCTTCCCTTCCCTTCCCTTCCCTTCCCTTCCCTTCCCTTCCCTTCCCTTCCCTTCCCTTCCCTTCCCTTCCCTTCCCTTCCCTTCCCTTCCCTTCCCTTCCCTTCCCTTCCCTTCCCTTCCCTTCCCTTCCCTTCCCTTCCCTTCCCTTCCCTTCCCTTCCCTTCCCTTCCCTTCCCTTCCCTTCCCTTCCCTTCCCTTCCCATGTTCTGTTGTGTTAATAAATGTGAATACAGGTTGACAATTACAATGGAAACATTTCTTTTTACTGCACACCAAGCAAAAGAAGTCAGCAATCACAGTTTATTAAATATTGATGTAGGTGGTGTTTTCAGACCTTGTATGTCACTTTGTGACTACTGTCAGAGAAAAAAAAGTTACTATAGAAAGAAGTCTCCATTATCATAAGTTTTCACCTAAATGTTTGTTTTTCTGACAATAAAGAAGATTTACAGCAAAGCTTGTGGTAGATAGGGACAGGCGAACGGAAAATCTCGGGATGTGACGGAAAGCAAGACTCTTCCCCCCTCATCCTGTAATAAGTAATCAATCACCCCTGAAGCATGCAGCCCCTCCTAACTCCAGTAGTTTTCCACTCCTTACTAACCCTAGCCAGACCCACCGTCCCCCTTTGACATAGTAAGACCCCCTTGACTATTTAACCTCACGAGATGAGATAATAAACGCCATTTGACCATCCACCACACTGGTGTCTGTGCATGTCAGTGGCCCAAGTGACCCGGGCGAGGCCGGGTCGCCGTGCTGTGTCTTGAAACCAGGTCGCCTGCCTTCTCCGCGGAAGGCAACAGCTAGGAGGACTGTAGGTTAGATATACAGCTTTAATTCAGTTACTATATTGACATATACAGATTTTTTAAAGTGAATTTATATATGAAAGCAGGCAACTGTTCATACATTTTTAAAAGATGTTCCTGATTTATTTGGCAACTTACTGAATGTACTTTATGAAAGTTTTACATTTAGAAGCCTATAAAATATGCATCATTTTTATTCTAATAAAGAATCTGAAACAAATATTAAGGCACAAGGAAAATTTAGTGTGCTTTGCACACATCTGGCATTGTATAAATAGTTGTATTGTGCAAGCTCAGAATAGTTCACCTTTTCCTTTTATTATCACTATTAAATGACTCTGCTTAGGACACGGACTGCAGTCACCTGCCTGTCTGTCCGATCCTACTTCCAAAATATTGACAAGAAAAGGGGAGCTAAAGGAATTGATAATGTACTAGAATCAGTGTTTAAATTGCTGTAAAACTGTTCGGACTCAGGATTTTAGTATGGAGTTTGTTTGAAACCTTTACATACATAGACTTGTCTTGACAAGATATAAAATTATTGTCTTTTCCACTTCATAATCTTCAAATAACAGTATGCTTGGGAAAAGTGAGAACTTCACCCAAAGAGCTGTGGTGAAAGGAATTAAATTCAGTTAGTGGCTGGTCACAGATACATTCCCCAGGATTCAGTACTGGGGCCAGCCACATTAAATATCTTTATCAACCTCCTGAGTGAGGGGATAGAAGGCATACATAGTCATTTTGCACACAACATCAAGCTGGCTGAGAGTGTCAACCTGAGGAGGGCAGGAAGGCTCTGCAGAAGATTCTGGACAGGCTGGATCAATGGGCTGAGACCAATTGAATGGGGTTCCACAAGGCCAAGTGCCAGGTCCTACACTTGGGTCCTAACAACCCCATGCAGATCTACAGGCTGGGGACAGAGTGGCTGGAAAGTGGCCCAGCAGAAAGGACCTGGGAGTGCAAGTCAACAGCTGGCTGAACATGAGCAGCTGAACATGAGCCAGAGTGTGCCCAGGTGGCCAAGAAGGCCAGTGGCGGCCTGGCTTGTACCAGCAATTGTCTAACCAGAAGACAAGGGCAGTGTAGACAAGTCCCCCTGTATTTGGTGAGGTCATATCTCAAATACCTTGTACCGTTTTTGGGCTCCTCACTGCAAGAAAGACATTGAAACTCTTGATTGTGTTGAAAGAAGAGCAACAAAGTAAGAAGTCTCCAGAGAGTAAGTCTTATGAAGAGCAGCTGAGGTCTCTGGGGTTATACAGCCTGCGGAAAAGCAGGCTCAGGGGAGATTGAATCACTCTCTGCAACTACCTGAAAAGATGAAGTAGTGAACTGAATATCAGCCTCTTCTCCCAGGTAACAAGTGACAGGATGAGAGGAAATGTCCTCAACCTGTACCACGGTATGTTTTGATCAGATATTGGGAAAAAATTTTCACTGAAATGTTCGTTAAGCTTTGTAGTGGGACACTAAGGAAGTTGGTCACCTTTTCTAGGAGTATTCAAGATACAACAACACGGTGCTTAGAGCTACAGTTTATTTGACAAGGTGATGCTCAGTGAAAGGTAGCACTCTATGATCTTACTTTTCCAACCTTTCCAAAGATTCAATTATTCTATACCTACATGAAATATAACTGACTTGTTTTTTTAAATCATGTCAAAGCTCTGAAATCTAAGAGGTTTTATGGCAACATCAGAAGACAGTTTGTTCAAAGCAAAATAAAATCACATTATCACAATAAATACTAACATTTGAAGAAACAATGATTGGATTATTCCAAAAATCACTTCCAGTTCAAAGATCCCTTAATTTATTTTAATAAGAACACCCATATAATTTCTCCTGAAAAAGAAAGAACCAACCCAAATCTCTTTTGTTGCAATAAAACAAATCCTGGCAAAAGTCCCTTTTGAATCTTACAAAGACTGTGCTGCAGAATGCAATATTTTAATAGAGATATTAATTCTCATTGGCTCAAGCAATCCTTTCTCCATGGTGCAGCATAAGACCCAGCATGTTTTGATGATTCAGTCCCAGTAACACTATATCCCTGTTAGCATGTTTAATCAGCCCAAACAGAATACAGCTTGGGTTTAACTCTCCTGCTGCTTGCTGCAGAGCTGAATCAGTCAGCACCAGTTAAGGAAGTCTGCACTTCTCTTTTTTCCACAGTATGGGCATGACCTGTGACTCTCTGCTATGATGATATAATATTATTTCCAAGCCACTATCTAATCATCTTTCACACATACCATTTATTTGTTCACAGTGGAGAGCATTTCACTGTAAGGATTGATCAGGAACTTTGCTGTGTTGTAGTTTTTCAGTACCACTTACCTGTTGGTTAAGGAATAAAAAAACCCACATATTATCTCATGGATTTATCTCTTAATATTTTGTCTTCAATTAAACCAGGGAAAGAGAAAGTTCCAAATTCTTAACATATAATTTTGGAAACTATTGAATGAAAGGTTGTTGTTTCCTGCTTAAGTGAAATGTGTTTGTTATTGCTCCAGATCACCAGCTGAGGTCTCAGTGCTTTTGATGATAATTGTTTTCTTTCTTCTCCCTTTTCAGACAAGAAACAGAAGTGGATAGGCAGAATTTTGGGCTCTTTTGGCACTCCATAACTTCTGAAAGCAATTATTTTTAAATGCAATAGTTAAAGGTATTACTTTAGGCCTGACTCAATAAAGGGCTTTGTCTTGTTGGTTTTGTTTTGTTTTTAATAGGGTAAATCAAAAAGGAACAAACATGGGAACAATTTAGGAAAATGGAATTTATGATTTGCATTCCACCCAGTGATTAAGGCTGATGTCCCCATTTTAATCAATAGAAACAATTAAATACCTCTGGAAGGTTATCCATTTAATCCTAAAATAGGCAGACAAGATAAAGCACATGTATCAGTCGCTGTAGGTACTGGAACTGCTTATGACAGATTTATACATCACCTGACTAAACAGAAAAGAGTTGTTCAGCTGAGATGTCTGGGAACAATGTGAGATGTCCAATACATAGAATCTTAGAATCATAGAATGGTTTGGGTTAGAAAGGATCCTGAAGATCATTTAGTTACAAACCCCATGCCACAGGTATGGTGATAGGGATACTTTCTAATACATCAGGTTGCTCAAAGCCCCATCCAACCTGGCCTTGAACATTTCCAGGGATGGGACATCTACAAATCTACTGGGTGACCTGTTCTAGTGCCTCATGGCTCTCACAGCTAAGACTTTCTTCCTAAAAGCTAATCTAAACCTACCCTCTGTCAGTTTAAAGCCATTAACCCTTGCATGTTCTTGTAAAAAGTCCCTCTCCAGCTCTTGTAGCCCCTTTAGTTACTACTGGAAGGTGCTATAAGGTCTCCCCAGAGCCTTCTCTTCTCCAGGTTGAACAACCCAACTCTCCTAACCTGTCTTCACAGAAGAGGTTGTCCAGACCTCTGATCATCTTTGTAGCCCTCCTTTGAACTTACTCCAACAGGTTCACATCTTTCTTGTGTTGAGGATCCCAAAGCTAAAGTAGAGGGACAGAATCACTGCCTTTGATCTCCTGACACCCTGCTTTTGAAGCAGCTCTGAATACAGCTGGCATTCTAGGCTGCAAGTGGACATCGCCAGGTCATGTTGACCTTCTTGTTAACCAACACCCCCAAATTTTTCTCTTCAGAGCTGCTTTCAATTCATTCTCTGCCCAGCTTGTGATTGTGCTTGGATTGTACAAACTCATGGAGAGGATCTTGCACTTGGCCTTTTCAAACTCACCTCTCAAGCCTGTCCAGGACCCTCTGGATACCAACCCTTCCCTCCAGTGTGTCAACCTCACCACACAGCTCTCAATAAGCCACTGAAATTTAAAAATAAACCAGTGCTGAAGGTGTATTCCATCCCACTGTCCATATTTCTGACAAAGATTTTAAACAGTGCCGATCCCAATGCCCAGCCCTGAGGAGCGCCACTCCTGCACAACTCCACTCAGCTTTTGCCCAAGATGAATCTGGTTTACACATGACTGTATTTTATGGCTGATCTCTCCATCTTTATCTTGACCCATGAGTTTTTTCATCTTATTTTCTCCCTCTGTCTTGTTGGGGAGTGGGAGTGAGAGAGCAGCTGGGTAGATTTTGGCACTTAGGCAAGGTACCCATCACATTTATACATGATGACATATGTTAGCATTTCAGCAGGTCTCACTGGACACAGATAGCTTCATATACATTTTGTGCTATTAATCATTTACAGAGAGAGAATACACTACCAGTGTAAGAATTACACTGTGTAAGTAGTTTGTAAGAATATCTGATGTATTCTACAAATTATTGTTGTCAAGGGATGACACAGAAAAATGGCAAGAGTATTATGCATTTAATTATGTGGGGGTTTTATCTTCATTTGTATCCTGAACTAAATTTGTGCAAGCACAGATGGATTAAAAGCAAATTGCAAAATGACAAAAAAAAAGTAAAAATAATTATGCAAATAACACACAGTTTCTAAGCTTCAGGGAGATTGTTTAGTGCAGTTTTGTAAAACTGAGCTCTCAGAAGTAAAGACTTGGGAAACCCTGCTTTGACTGACAGAGCAAGTCAGTCAGGAAGGCCCAGGAGATCAAAAATAGTGTCTGAGGTTTTAGTAGTACAACACTTATAAAATTCTAATCATACTCCGGAGACAAAGAACACAGGCTGACTCTGTTTCTCTTACTAAGGATACTATGGATGTTTTGTTAAGATCTAGAAGTATCAGTAAGAACAGGAAAACTATCACCAATACATAAGGGGCTGTTGATACAACCCCAGACAGCCCCCTGATTCTGAAGAATATAAGAATGCAAGAAAATAAATTAAAAATAAATTAAAAACCCAAAGATTTTCTTTTTTTTGGATCAGACTTTAAACATAATAATATATTTTTATACCAAATATTTGGAATGCATCTGCTAAAGAAACGTTTTGGTTTGATCATAAAAATTCAAGCAAATGAAATTTTCTCATGAACTGGAAGAGTTTTTTTCTATGCCAAGAATTTATGTAACTGTCATAACATTCCCTCCCTTACAAAAGCATGCTAAAAACTGGAGTCATACTATGTAGCTGTGTTTAGTGTGATACATTGTGAAACATATCCAGGTTGAGCACAATATGCTGATGTGGTAGTCTGGTATTTTACAGTTTGTTTTTCTGTAGTATGTTTTAATATTCCTTGGTATAAGTTTGTAGTCGTTCAGTCTCTGTACCCCTGGCTTCCCTAATGTACCCTGGCTTCCCATTTGGCTTCCCATTTGACTTCCCTAACGGTTCAGTCCTGAGTTGTTTACCACAGTTTTTCCCCACCAAAATGCATGTCAATCCACATGTCAATCCACCTGTATACCTCCCTTGTTCCCTTGTCTCACCCCTGTCTGTCAAAGACAGCACACTCCTTTGGTTCTAGAGTGTTCCCTGTCTTTCATCCATTCCTCAGGGCAGCATTGGGTTGTAAGGTTTGCTCCCTCCCCGTGTTGGCTTCTATTGGGGAGCCCTCACCCTGCACCCCTCCCCTAATGGCCTCCTCTTGGTCAAAGGTTGTGTCCTCCACGTGTTCCCCCTATCCTTTACAAGTAGTCCGTTCAGATTCAGATTTGTCACTTGCTCTGCCCCCACTTCAAGATTAAATTTCTGGAGATTCAGACAAGTGTCCTTCCCATATTCCTTTGCCTCGGTTTCCTCGTGCCCTGTGCCTCTGCTGCGCTACCCACACCGCAGCAATCACCGCCACCCGCAGCAGTCTCAGCAGAGACTCAGGAGCGACCACGCGCGTGTTTGCCCTGCGGCCACAAACAGGACAGCGAGCCGGCCAACCTCCATCCTGTGGCCGCTGAGAGCCAGGTGCATGCTGAAAATGTAATTTAACTACAAATCACCATGGAATTCCGTTAAATATTAATGCTGTGCTGCTGCATGAAAATCATGATCAGCTAAGCTGTGGGTTGGTTCTGATTAGGCACCACCAAGTAGTTATCACCTATCTTTTCTCAGTCATAGTCCTGTGAAAAAGCAAGAAGTGGAACATCATTTTGGGATGAGCTGGGAAACTGCTGAAATCTAGGAAATTAAATTATCATTTTAAAAGGCAGAAGAGAACAAAAATACCTATGGAGTAGCTTTCAACCTGTTCCTGGTTGGAACTGTACTATGAACTAAAAGTAAATAATAAAAAGGATAAGAAACTTAATATTTAGAGCTGACATTTTCAACTTTCTTGACAGCAAAATAGGAGTCCTGCTTCATCCATTCAAGTACTTTTAACAGGCCTCATATTATAACAGCTACACAGTTATAAACAAGCTAAATAGACTCTTACATAAAACCTTAAGGCCTTTGTCAAATTTATGAATTTTTCCTTCCAGAACTCCCCTCCTTTTACCAGATTTAAGAAGACTAAGCTCTAGGCCACTACATAATGTTATGTTTACTCTCCAGCTAGAAGACGGCTCTACCTGACCTTATCAGAAGAGATTCTGTGTAGTAAAAGTCCATACTTACAAGAAATGTCAAAAATAGATAGCTTGATTTAGCATCAAATACATGAATAACATAAAGCATTTGCGGAGAAGTTTCAGTCTGGGTGGTGATCTCACAAGCCTTAAGAAAAACCTCATCCCCTGTGCAAAAGTGTATTTAAAGAAAGAATATTTTGCATCAATTCTGACTACAAAAGAAACCAAACAGCTTAGCTTGTTGAACCACGTGGATCAGAACCAAAGTATATGCGCTTTTAAGAGTTGTCTTTTTTGTTTCAGGACAACTATCTCAGCAGGGTCCTCTGTACATAATCTGCAATGTACTGTAATTTTGAAATCAATGTTTATTCAACTTGTGATCTCAGGCTATCTGGGGTTATATTCCATGGGAACTGGGCGAAGTGGTTCACCCTCAAAGGGACTAGAGCCACAACAAAAAATTGCAGAGGCAGTGGGATGTTCCCACCTGTACTGCACAGGCTAATCTTAGGAGGAAATATGATTTTGTTTAGATAGTTGTTTTGTAACAATAAATATTATCAGGATATTTTTAATATGCAGAACAAAGGGGAAAGGTATACCTGAAATTTATTTCTTCTAAAATTTATAGCCATGTGCTTTCCTAATTAAGTTGCTTAAACAACTAACTTCTTTTTTTTTGTGTATTTATGTGTAGTTCAGTGGCTCATAATTGTTTAACTTTGCCCCCAAATGGTACAATAGTGCTTCTTTGTAAATTAAGAATTCCCTGAGTGCAGCTTCAGTGGAGATGTATTCTTCTTTTTACAGGAAGGACTTTCTGAATTGGATCAGTGGGCTGGTCTAGACTCCTCCTATTTGGATTTCTATTATTGATTATCAGAGCTTCTTTAGGAAGATATCTAGAAGTCTTAACATAATTTTACATTGATTATACTCTATAGTACAGACCATTCTACTTCACAGTCTCTCTCTGAATCCTCTCTGAACATAAAGTGACTGTGAGATGGGGAAACAGACTGTCTCATTTACATTAGGTATAGTCTTCTGATGATTTTATATAAATTCTCTGTATTTCATGCAGTGACTTAAAGGAGTGACAGCAGTATGTAATGTATAATACATGATTTTTTTGATATTTCTTCCAGAAAACATCTTTAAGTACTCTGTAAATCATCTTGCTTTAGAATTTGCCAGATATCACAGAGGCAAAAATATTTGTATTAGATTATATTAGGAAATGTGTCTTCACAAACATTTTACAAGCTGAGTACAAATTGTAAGGCTATACTTACATAGTAAGGACATCACAAGTCATGACATAATATAATTTAAAATGTCAGCCAAAGATCTGCTGCTGATAACAATTTTATTTCAAATACAAAAATGATTATATCTTTTGTCCCCGTTTTAAATCCCTCTGTGCCACATCCCCATGTCTTCATCAAACATGTAAATGACTTGCTCTCCCAATATTGATTTGAAGATTTTTTAAAAGCCTGTTGATCCTTCTTTGCTCCTTTACTTCTAACTTCATAAAATTGTTATTTTCTGTTTGTCATTTGTGCTGGTTTTGGTTGCGGTAGAGTTAATTTTCTTCACAGTAGCTGGTATATGGTTGGGTTTGGATTTGTGCTGAACAAAGTATCAATAGGATTGATAATATAGAGATGTTTTTGTTATTCCTGAGCAGGACTTACACAGACACAAGGTCTTTTCTTCTTTTCTTACAGCCACACTGTCAAGGAGGTTGTGAGTACATAGGAGGTTAGGAGGAGACTCAGCCAGGACAGGTGACTCAAACTGACCAAAAAGATATTCCAGACTCTATGACATCATGCTCAGTATATAAAGTGGGGAGAAGAGAAAGAAGTAGAGTGATGTTTGGAGTGGTGACATTTGTCTTCCCAAGTCACTGTTACACGCAATGGGCACTCCTGAGATGGTTGAACGTCTGTCTGCCCATTGGAAGCAGTGAATTAATTCTTTGTTTTTCTTTGCTTGTGTGCACAACTTTTGCTTTTCCTAGTAAAACATCTTTATGTCAATGTACACATTCTCTTTTATCTTTGCAATACTCTCTATGATCCTGTTGGTGGGGAAGTGAGCGAGTGGCTGTGTGGTGCTTGGTTGCCGGCTGGGATGAAACCATGATGTCAGCCTATTCATAGCAAGTAAAATTGTCAAGGTTATTCACTTCAGGAACTTTCTGTCCACAGACAGGTCCATGAGGTCTCATAGCACATAATTTACAAATTATACCATTACACTGGTATTTATATTCACTGACGATAATGCTTTCAAAAGCTTTCTGGAGTGCCCATGAAAGGCACTATTTACATCCAAACACTTGTGTGTCATTAGTATTCTCTGACAAATAATCCCATTCATGCCAGAGGATATAGAAGGGAAGGATTCACTTTAGCTGAAATTCACAATACTGGAAGAAAATCTATATTGATAATTTTATACTAAGATAGATGTTTTCGAGTGACCAATAGATGCGGTTTGCCTTTAAAAAAATAAAAAAACCCTACACAATTCTAGAAATTAGGAAGTTAAAATATTTATATATTTATTGTCATCATTCTCCAGAGATGGTAAGTTACTGAAATATAATGCAATTGAACCAAAGGCTTTTACCCCATTTTGAATCAAGCCATCATCATTTAGAATGAAGGAATGAAGAAATGAGAAATCTGTTTTCTGTATATCATCTACAGATCAAAGTCTGAAAAAAGAGTATCTCTCACACAAGATTAAAACACTGCAGTTGAAAAAAAAAAAACAAACCCAAAACAAACATACAAAGAAAACCCGAAAAAACACACCCAAATTCTTCCAAAACATTAAAAAACTCCAACTCAAAAAACACACCACCAAACCCTTCCAAGCATCTCTCAGTATCACTGTCTTTGTCTGCTTCCATTCATTTAGAAGCTCACAGCCTAATGGTTTTGCTTTCCAAATGTCCTGCCCAAAGCTTTTCTCAAGGTCTCTCCTTAACACCATGGTTAAAGTCATAATGGAGTTGAATTAAATTTCTTTTTTAACAAAAAAGTATGTTGTTGTTCAACTGAAACTCTAATAAAAGTCAAAAACCAGAACTGCTGAATATTTTTTTATTTTCTATGCTAAAGACAGATCCTTATAAGTAAATAAAATAATTCTTGGAACTTTAGATACTTATGTGTTATATGTGTATGTATATTTATAGATAGGAAACCATATATCTATGTGATATACAAATCTGAGAAGATTTCAGTAGAAAAATCTGTTAAAAATGGAGATATATCAAACTTCTCTTGAGAGGTAAATTCCAACACATTATTTCAATATTCATTGCCTAGTTGTGGGTAGTTAAAATAGCTTTCAAACTCTACTTCCACTACAGAATTTGCTCTTTAATGATGGCAAAGAGCAAAGGTCCATTTTTGCTGTTTACCTTTTTAAAGTGAATATCAATCTAATTCAGGTCAGCAAATGATAGTTATGGCAGAATGTTTCATCTTTATATGAATACATTGGTGCAGGTTTCTAGAATAGGTTCTACTGGATGCCACTATATGCTTCTAGTCACTGTCTCTCTGTACAAATTTTTCAGCTGAGAAAGTGAACAGTACTAATTAAGCTGTGTAAGTTTCTCTTTGTATCTTTGTTCAGTTTAGCCCTTGTAGGGAAGTTAGAAGCTCTTTTACTTGTTTTTAAAACTTTAGAGGCAACATTATGAATTACATCAAAACATGTACAAAAGCCATGTTGCCTGAAGGTTATTGAAAGATTTTCTTAATACCAAACTGAACATATACTACATTACAATTTCAATTATGACTCCACTTTAATACACTGCTTTTTGTATCTAATCAAAGAATAATCCTATTTTACAGCTCTCACTAAAACCAACTCCTCAAGAACAAGAAAAAAGATCAAACTGCACTCATTTAGAAAGTGAAATTTTGAAATAATGAGTTAAATAATCTTTGAAAACCAGCCATCATCTTAAGAAAAAAAGTTTCTCAACAGTTTGTAACTTAGCTGTAAGAGGTCTAATGAACAGAGAAAATAGCATAGCATTTTAAATCTACACAGCATAAAGTTGTTCCAAACAAATAACTCATCGATCTCTTACTAATGCCAATAAATATATTACCATTTGAATAGGAAGCACAACTGATTGAATGGCTTTCAGTGAGAAGTGTGGCAGAAGAAGAATGTTCTCATTAGCATATTATTTTGGCCTGTTCAGTGATTATTTTTAGCTTGAGGACAAAAATAGGTAAAAACCTAAACATGATGGTTTTAAGAATTCATGTAATAATTTAATGGATCCTCTTTGGAACAAAGAAAAACAATTTACCTGCCCTGGGAATTATTTCTAACCCATTTTCCATGAGCTGTGATAAGCAATGAATATTGCACTAGTTCTTTAAAGAAAAAAATAAAAATTAATAATTCTTTAAAGTACTGAGGAAATAACTGTCAGGAACATTTCCAGCTTTCCTACACTAATAGGCAGCTGTTCTATATATTTACTAAATAGAGGAAGTATGTGTTGGTATGAGAGAAAGACAGCCCTCTACTTGTTCTGACAGGTAAATTGGACTATGTGACTGAAGGGAGAACACAGTTCCCATTGCTCACTCATGTTTAAATAATATGGGTGGGTCATAACTCATATCTCATACCTTCTACTAAAGTAAAAAATGTAAAAATGTAAAAAGTCTGGAGAAGAGTGATAAAACATAGATTTAATTAAGGAATTGACTGAAATAATTTTCTCCAGAGAAAAAAACAGGTGATTATTGGTGGGAATCTGATGTACTCAGGGAGCTGATCATTCCAGAAAATTGGTGAAAAGTGATTGTTCAACACTTATTCCTGTAATGGTAGTGTAAATATCATGAGAAGCTAGCAGAAGATAATTTCAAAACATGTGCATGAAAATTATGTTTCATTCAATATGTAGCTGATCTGTCGGACCCTTGCTGTGGAAAGCTGTGAACACTAACCACTGGCATAAATTCAGAAGGGGACAGAAAAAAAATCATAGTTACTGAACTAGTTCAGAAAATTCTTGAGGTGAAGATTGCCAAACAGTAAGAGAATACAGTGGGGATACTATTTCTGCTTCTTCTTCTCTGTACATTTTCTCTGAGCTTTCACAATTAACTACTATTTAAGGCAAGATACTCATTAGATCTTTGGTACATTTTATATTTACTTCCCCTTAGACTAATTGCAATAAATATAGATTTCCTTCTTAGTTTGGATAAAGTTCAGTGAATAATAAATTAATCTTTTTAATAATTATTACTTTTGTCTACATGTGGATACAAAATTAATATGGAATTCATTCTGTGTAGTATGATCCCACTGAAAAATGTAAATTGCCTTCAACTATCTTCCTGCATTTAATGTTACATAGGATGCAACTTGCAGAAAACAGCCCAGATGCTATACTGCTTTCATGCTGTTGATGTCCTACTGAAGTATGCCATAAATCTGCTGTCAGTCCTTTGACCAATTTCTCACAGTAGAAAATTTTGTTCCTTTTACATTTATAAATTAAGGCCATAACATTTACTTTTACGTGTACATGTTCTGAAGGAAGTTAGGCTTAAATTTCAGTTTCAATGAGAAATATTTCAAATTAATATTAATATAGATATATTAAACAATAAATATAATAAAATATTTTAATGTTTTGTTATAGTATATAAATATTAAATATAATAAAATGTTATATAATAAAATATTTTTAAATTATATCACCTCAGGTGTGGACCATGAGTTAAGACTGTGGAAGAAGAGACAGAAGGAAATGCATGAAAACACAAAACCGAGCACTTGATCTCAGTAAGAGAGTATAAAAATTTGGAGATAAAAGGGAAATTAAATAAAATGCAATCTTTCTTTATCAAAGATAGATCACAATAGGGCAACTCATATGTTATTAGATAATTAATTTTGTACAAAGAAGAAGTATTAAAAGTTTTAGGACTTCTATGAATTCTTGTGGGTTGCCTCCATCCAGCAACTAAGCACCCACACAGAGTCACTCAGTCACTCCCTCAGTCACTCACTTTACCTCTTCCCTCAGTGGGAAGGGGGAGAGAACAGAAAGCTCAAAAGTGAAGAAAAAGCACTCCTGGTTTAAGATAAGATAGTTTAATAAGTGAAGGAAATAGGAGGTGGGACAAAGTGGTGCAAAGGCAATCGCTCAACCCTCCCACATGAAAATCGATGCCCAGACAGGTGGAGTAATGGCTAACTTGTAAGAAAGACCCAACTCTCTCTCAATCATTGTTGCTCAGCAAGTTCAGGTCAAGTCTCTTGAGTCACCTGTTGTCTGTGTTGCCTCTCAGCTTCTCAACTGCTCACCCTAGGGGGCAGGCAGAGAGAGCCACAGAAAGCCATGACCATGTGCTAGCACTGGGCAGCATTAGATGAAACATGGGTGCATTATCCACACTTAGTCAAAAATCCAAATCACAGCATCCTAAAAGCTTCTATGCAAAACTGTTAACTTCATACCAGCCAAACCCCAGCCATGCCCAGTACAAACGTCGTTCATAGGGAAATATCATTTAAAACAGAAATGCGTAGGAACTAAAATTTAAGAAATACTTTTCTTTGAGGGAGAGGAAATGAATTATACTGAAGGTCAGTGTCATCTTGAAAGGAGATGAGTGGATAGGCAGGCTTTCAGGTGTAGGTATGGTGACTCATGGCAGAGTAAGCTAGTAATGATCTCGAAACACTTACGAAGATACCTTTGAAGTAGAGAACATTCCCTCAGAGAGGAGAAAGAAAAGCAAAGCAAAGCAAGACAAAGCAAAGCAAAGCAGTGCAAGGCTAAGGGATCCAAATTATATTGCTAATTCAGGGTAATAAAAATAGATGTCATGTGAACTCTGTCACATTAAACAACTAAAATACCTCACTCATTTTAATCAAGCAAACTGGATTTCTGTCCATAAACGTAACAGCAAGATAAAAACAAGGGATTATAGAATCCCTTTGTCTGATTTTCTGAATTTATGTTATCTATGTTAAGAAGTTGTCACTGGAACATGGATAAAAACTAATAATAGTCATAATAGTCTATCCATAACATATATATACACCTATAAAGCTCTGTGACAATCTTTCAGGAGGATGGTTATGAAATACAAAGAAAACCAACTACTTTCATAAAGGATTCTATTAATTACAATGAGAACTACATAAAAAGTAACTAAAAAAATAGTTTCAACAACTGGGGAATACAATTAGAATGCTTCTTCCAGAGCCCTATTCTCAGCGATTACAAATAAATGTATTTTTGATAATGCTAACTGATAATTGCTGTGTAAATCAGAAGAATTATTTATGTCTACTTCAACAATTTCCCCTGAAAATGGCTTTTGTAATAAAAAGAAGACTAAATAATTAGTTTCCCACATATCTGCACTACTTTGTGCTCATGCAAATTGAAACAGTGATTATTCCTTCCTGTCTAGCTTCTCACTGTACTAACATCACTAAATCTTTTAATTTATAATGCAATTTCATTATCTATTTTTTCTGAAACCAGCAACCACAGTGTTCACATTACCTAATATACAAACAAATTTATTGGATTTTTTTTTCTGGCTGCAAATACATATTCTTTAAATGGCATATGCAATATTATAGCCAAATAGGAGGACCTTCATGTTGTAAACCAACAGCTCATTTAAGTCAGTTTGTTTTGCATAATTTTTACCTGAGTTTGTGTTCCTTAGTTCAGAGCAATCACTTTGTTTATTTGCTAATGTAATAATATCATAACTATTAGATGAGATGAAATAGATACGAAACATTTTCTGAAATTTGCAATCAAAAAGTCATTAAGATGTATTTCTGTTAAAAAAATGCCAACAAGATAACATAGAAGAAAGAGTGGGTCTTTCTTTTGATTAAACTTCTTTCTCATTTCCATACAAAATATCCCAATTTATTTAAAATTAGTTCTGTCAGAATTGTTGTTACTATTTGTGACTGACAAATTTAATCTGTCGAGATTAAATAAATGTTTAAAGGTGGATTTTTTTCTCAACCTGATTCAGTACCTTATATGGTTCTTTGACATCTGTCAAAGATGCAGAGGTATTAAGACTAAAATAAACCTTCTTCTGTTTTGCTACAGAGCACAGTAACATCCTAAGAGAAATTGTGTTTGATAAATTATGAGGTATTTTCTCTGAATTACATATGTTCCAATATATTAGTTTACTATGCTATTAGATGTAACCCTTGCAATCACACATACATTTCAAAATTTTCCAATTTTCCTATGAAAAAAAAATTATGAACCAGTGCCTGAATGTATTTTGTACAATATGGTGCAATATATAAAGAGAAATCTTCTATAACTGATACTAGATCAAGTTTTCTTTCTAGGCAAATGACTTCAAGTTTTAATGAAAAATCAGATGAACAATACCTGTTGATGAGCAAAGATGAGCAATCTTTCTGTCTTGGTCCCTTCCGTTCCAGAATTTTTTTTTAGTTGTTCAAGCTGAAATTTCACATGCAGCCATTGCAAAAGACCAGGCAACATCCAGGCAGAAATACAATTCTCAGATAGAACTTAGTAATACATAAAATTAAGCTTCTACATAGATCTCCTATTACCATAATTTCATTATTTACTCTACAAATACTTCTGCTTTAAATTCGTACTATTGATCTGCATGTGCTCCTGAGAGTCATGAAAAAAAATATACATTTTAGGAAACCAGTGATCAATATGGGGCTAACAATGAGAAAGGTAATTGATATTTTCTTTGAATTTTTCAATTTAGTACTTACAGTATGCTTATTATAAATAAAATATACAAATATTAAACATTACTGAAAAAGATAATGTGGAATTCAGGATAAGTGAGTGAGCTGTTTAGTTACTGTGAATTAACTCTGTAGTTTGAATGTAGTCAGATGACAACTTTCTTGAACAGGGAACCTGTAAGCTAAGAGCATTTTATTTTATTGTCTTTTTAAGAAAAATTAGAAAAAAAATTGTTTCCACAAGAAAAAAAATGGATAAACAGAATAACATGACAATAACAAGACTCCTGATTTATATTGATGTGTTCACAAAACCAATATAAATTATAGATTGTTCAGTAATTTCTTGGAATGAATTGGTGAAAAAAAAATGATACAGACAGTAGAAAGCAACAGACTCTCCATTCGATTCTGACAAGAGAGAAGATTTCCACTGTATCAAAGGCAAGGTGTATGACTATAAATGTAGACTAAAAGAGTTCTTCATTCTCAGGAAGGGAAAGAAGACATATAGGAGCTATGGATTTGGACAGCACAGATTTTATCAGTAGACTAAAAGTGATAAAGAAAAACATTTTGGGAATAAAATAATATAGAAAACAATAATTTTAAATGACGTCTTTTAAAATATTGTTATTATTAATTGTGCAATTGTTGATTAGAGAAGCTGAAGAGAAGGCAGAGAAGTGGAGGAAAAGGACAATAGAAAATTCATGTGCTCTCAATTGACCTGAAACTTGACATAGAGATATATAAAATGTGATAATGATTTCATATTATTAGAGTTTATTATATAAGACTTTCTATAATGTGTAGAAGTTAGAAGGACAAGACTCAAAGAGTTACAGTGAATGGAATGTAAGGCAGTAAAGGGAAAATATTTTTGAAGTGCAGTTTTATGAGTGGAAGACATAACATGCTTAACAGGTACTAAAAGCTAAAAATGGCCCATACGAAGTTTTTACAATGTTATTCACTGTAAAATAAATGCCCACAGAACAGTAAAAGCTTGTTATTATCCAAGTAGAAAAATTAATGTTGCTGAAATGTTTACATGTGGTTAACCTAGAATGAGAAAAATAATCAATTTCTAAAAATCATTAGGTACATTTCTTCAGTTTAGTAAGGCTAATAAAGATCATTCTTGTATAGTGAGAGATCTGTCTGAAGCAAATTAGAGTCACTTGACTTTTAAATTTAGGGATCCATAGAAACCAGGTGGGATTATTGAAGATAAGTAAATCATGAAAATACTGTCCAACTTCAAATGAAGGTAAAATGGGGCCAAAGGAAACTCAGAGCAGACATTTGAATTTCCTATACATGGCAAATTAATAAACACATATTGCTCAGCAGACATTTTTTTAAATCCAAGTTAAATAGTTATAGAATTTAGAAATTTCAAGAAAAAAGGGTATTCAAGTAAGCTTATTTACTTACCTTATTTGACAAGATAATTTACTCACAACATATCTGATTGAATATAATATTCTTATATGTAATAAAGGGAATCTCAGACTATACAACATTATGGAAGGGTTAATGAAGACCTCATTAAATTATTCCCAAAAAGGAATATTTTTCAAAGATTCATATATATTCTATAAATATTCCATATTTAGTGGGTACCTTTGGTAGTTCGTTTGGACCTCTTACTATTTAATGTTCTTATTAATAGCTTGATGCAGTACAGAGTACCCATATTCAAAGCTGGTGATGATCCTCTGGAAAATGAATAGGGGAAGAGGAAGGGAGAATGTGGGGGCTGAAAGTACTCTTATTACTAAAATAATTTGGTCAAGTAAGTAAAATTTCTAAACAAATATAAAAAATCCTGCTAAGGATTGGTGCAGAGTCTGAAGTTGCTGTTGATAGCAAAAATGCCTCATAGGGAAAAGACTGGATAAGCATCAGCATCACATAAATTCTTGTGCCTATATAGAAGTATAGGCTGAATATCAATTACCAATTAACAATGTTCTTAAGAAAAAAAAGGTCAAGAAAAAAGAGAAAAAAAAATGGCTAGGGAATAGTTCTTTCAGACTGTCAAAGTAATGTTCTGTTCTGCCCCAAAAAGATCTTTAGTAGAGTATTTACCTATTCAGAGCACCATGTCAACAAAGATACAGATCAACTAAAAAAATATTAAGTAGTTCAGCAAATGTGATTAGAAATCAAGAAGAAAGTCTGCTAAACAAAAAAGACTTGTCACTTAGCTTTGAAAACACTATGGTGAAGAATGAAAAATGTAGTCTTTAAATGAAGTTTTCCAGAAAAGAAGGCGACAATTTTTTGGCTGTTTCTTTATAAGAAACAATTATTTCAAGAAAGGAGATTGTGGACAGAATTGTATAGCAGTTTGTTTATTTACATTTTTAAAGAAGGTGTATATATTGTTTTGACTGAAGAACATGGAACTGAGCTAGTTTCTGCTGTTTCCTCTCCAATTGCCTATAACATAACAATGATATGCAATCACAAACATAGAAGCAGAGGGAAAAGTTATACTTAAAAAACAGTAAGTACTTTGTCCCAGTAAAAATTTTATCAAATCAATTTCAGAAAGTGTGGACCCCTGAGTAAGTCTGGCTGGGCTAGAAGCCTAGGGAGAGCATGAACTAACCTTCCTGTTAAGTTGGATTAAATATTAATACACAAGTTAATAAAGATATTACTCTTTATTCACTTTTAGACTGCTGATCCATGCACCTTTATCCTTTGCCATATAATTTTTACTAAAGAATGGTCTTATGTAAAGAAGAGTTTCCATTATTTTCAATTCTAAATAAGAATTTTTTTCAGTAATGATATTCTATCTATTATAAAAAATATTAGCACTTACAGTAAAATTCCTCTGAAATAAAATATCAGTGAATTCACTTTATAGCATCAGAATAGGACATTAACCTTGAACTAAATTCCAACTTTAAAATTGTGAAACTTTATATTTTAATAAATATTTAGGGTGTTTTCTTTTTTGTTTAATTTTTTTTCTGTATAGAATCGAATGTTAAGGTATAATAACTATCTAAAGCCAGAAAACTATGAAAATACATTTGGCTTTCAAGAAAAAAGGAAAATATCCTCATGATATGTTCAAAAATTGAATATATTTAAATGAAGTGCCTTTTTCCTGTCTATAAAGCACCAACATTAGGTATTCTGATACCTGATAATACTGATTAGGTATTCATAATTCACTTTGCTTCTAAATGAATGTGGCACTAACTTTGTTCTACTAGTTAAATAAAATTGCTTTAGACCTGAAAACTATGGGACAAGACATTAATTAACTTACTTCATCATTTAAATATTATTCAAGATACACCTTTTTGCTTAATTTTTTTTTTTCAATAGTAAGTATGGAGACTTTCTCACTTTTAGGAAATATTTGCAGAATATAGTTTATTCTTTTTTCAAATTTACACTCAAACACCTGAGGCCCTTCCAGACCATCTTCCATTTCTAACTCCCTTTTAATTTCTTGGAAAAGCAAGACAAAGCAAAGTAAAAGGAATGAAGGTATCCTGGGAGACAGAGCAAGGATGTAGTGTGGTTTTAGAATAAGCTATCTGGAATTAAAGTCAATATTATTGCTGTATCTCTGAAATAGAATTTGGAGAAGAGATACTCAAGAAAATAGCTGATCAAAAAGTCTGTGCACGAAAAACATACCTACACCAAAAGCACTTACTAGGTTCAGCAATTACAATTTTCTTAATTGAATTATGCACTTTTCAAAATTAAATTCAGTTGTGATATACTTACATACATGTATAGACATACCTACATATATATGCCTACAAAATCTTTATGTCTGTTTTTGTACTGTGTCTGTCTTTTCCCAAATACCTGATCTTTGTATCCTTCTATAAGAGATGGTCCAAAGTTCCCCTCACTTTTGCCTCACGATCATCGCAATGGCAGAGACTAAGATCCTGAAGACCCCGATTGGAGTTCTGGCCTGGATGAGGTGGATGCTTGCCAAGTGATTGTTTGCAGGTGTGTTTGCTGTGTTGCTACATTACATTGCTTCGAGCAGGGCCTGGCAAGGAGCGGCTTGCTCTATATGCTTACACATGCTTCACAAGACCTGAACCCATGAATTTTCCCACCTCTTGGCCAAATGAACTTACTGGGGTAACTTTGGTGATTTCCAACGCAAGATCCCTCATCTGCCTCATGACAACCATGATGGATGGAGATTGAAGCTCCCTCCCAAGGACTGGCACAGGGAGATAATAATCCTAGCACAGGGGGCTGGCCTAACTGAAGCGGGATGTTTGTCAAGTGGTGCCTGCAGGTGTGTTTGCTGGACCAAGAAAACAATGGGTCTCACTCACTGCTGAAACTGACTTGCCCTGCTTCAGAACATGGACTGTCTGTACCGGTTTTTCAATAGACTCATTTTCTCCATTACCTGTTCCCCCCACTCAGCAGCAGACTATAAAAGACCCCTAAGTTAACCAAGACTTTGGTGAACCCCCACGGACAGTGGCAGATCTATGTGGCTGGACCATGGAGGATTTTGTCTCTCCGCTGGTAGCTATATCCCTCTTCCCCTCTTTCTCTCTCTCTATCCTTTATCTCCTTTCTGATTCCTTCTATCATATTTGCTGTGGGCACTCAAGGTGCATTTGTTGTGATTAAACTGATGGTCCCCTGCTGTTTGCCTTTTGCACTTTTGGGATTAGTAAAATGAACCATCATGACCCCACTTGTCCTAGTGGATGGTGATACCCTCATTGCCTATTTTTTTTCATTATTGTTATTCTAGGATTTGATTTAGTTTATTTTTATTTTATCTTTTTCTCTTCAAGCAGCTCACTAAAGAACCACTACAGTTCCAGAATAATTGCATACCTTGTAAGGAAAATAATCCTTGTTTTTTTAAAAAAAATTTCATCAATACTACAGAGTGCTTTTTTGTATGCACTGTTCCTTGAAATGGTCCCATTATGAAATCATAATTTTGTCATGATATATTTTCTTAATGAAATTGCTTTTGTTTTCTTTTGTATTGTGTGTTTTATCATATCTCTTAGCATGAAAAATATGACTTCTTTGCTGATGGAAAATCTCATACACTAAGTATGGATTCTGAAATTTTTTTTCACACTTTTCAGCAATTCATGTCATGTTTTCTATTTTATCAGGAGATGTGGCATGTTTCAGTGTGTCCCTGATCCAGGTTAGAATGTCAGAGGCAATAATGCGTTGTAGATGCTAAATCTAGATGCAAGGAGCATGTCTCTTTTATCTAATATTGCAGTAATCCGGACCAATGCTGAAGCCAGATATTGGAAACTTCGCACATACAGCTTGTCCTTAGAGTATGTCATGCATTTTCATGCAAGAACATAAGCAAAATTCATTTTACATTTGCTTTTTTCCCAGAGAATATCAGCACAGGGATAAGAATTAAGATAATTATTTTAATTGAAATGAATAATTTCTGTTGATCTGATCTGAAAGAGTTTTATGTCAAATATATGGTGATGGTAAATTTGTTCAAACAACAGGACTGAGCAATCAAAATTCAGGTAAATTTTCTTTAGCATGCAGCACTTCAGTTAGGGTCAGTGTGGCATGCTTAGTTTTAATTTAAAAGGTTTCAGAGCTTTTATACATTTCAAATTTTATCTATCTCATGGCTGGATGTTCCCTATCAAAATCTGAAGAAAGTGAAATTTCAGGAATGTCCTATGCCCTTTTTCATCAAAATCTCTTTATTTCCTGTCAAAAAAAGCTAAATCCTGGAAAGTTTTTTTTTTAATTTCACTTGGCAAAGCCTAAGTGCTTTTACTTCTAGTATGTGTTCCAGAAATGGAATTTTTTTTTTTAATTTGATTAAGTATAAAACAGATCTCAATAAAAGTTTTGCTCATGCCAGTATGCCTAGGAAGATTTGTGAGTCACTGGACCATGTGGTTTTATTCATCAGTTAACTGATGAAGGGTCCAAGTTAAGAAGATTATGATAGGAATTATATGAAGGAATGTGACTCCAACACTGGTGAAGAAGCAACTGGGAGTCACTTAACTGCATCAATTTCCCCATTGCAGCCTCTCAAGAGAAAACTGTAGAGATGCTGAAAACCCCTGCATAAAAGCCAGCATGAAGCAATACGGATCAATTGCATATTCCCATTCTGAATGACTGGTCCTATGCATTCATAACATGCAATTTCTTTTCCCAGTGATACAAACAAACAAAGGAAAAAGAAAATCCTTCACAAAAATGAAATTTTACATTTTTTGTCAGCACACTGTAAAATATAATTCTTTTCACTATGAGTCAAAAGATGCTATGAGTCAGCAATTTATATATGAACTTTCTGGTTATATTATATTATATTATATTATATTATATTATATTATATTATATTATATTAATTATATTATAATGTAATGCCAGAGATAGGATTTTCTTTATTGTTCCTAAAAATGACTTAAATTCAAGGTTAAACCCCAGAGATCAGCAAACCAGAAAATAATATACAGATATTCTTCACTGTTTTCTCAAGTTTTATTCCAATAGTGTCATGGTAGCAATTGTTGCACTGTGTATGCTTTCCTTCCTTTTTTTATATCTTACTTTTCAAAAATGAAAAAAATAAATATTGCCACTCAAAAATCTAGAGTCTTGGAGATCACATTTATTAACGGGACCGCATTTAGTGATTTTGCTGGATCTCACTGCTTTTATTTTAAAATGTCACCTGCTGTTTTTAAGTTACAGTTGCTCAATTGAACAACATTGTAGGCTCCCTGGTCAAACAAATTGAAAGGAAGGCAGGTTACCATAGAAACAGCATCAGGACAAGCCTGTGATATTGTTAAAAGAAAGCAACACCTGGCAAAATGAGCAGCGCTTGAATCACAAAACCAGATGAAATGCTGAAGAATCCCTTCACTTCAGAAAGGGCAAGTGTTTAAGGATCAGTCAGTGAGCTGCTCATCAGAGATTCACAATGTGGCAAATAAGTCCCTTCAGACTCTCTTACAAAGCTTCCAAGCAAAGGCCAAAATTTATTTGTAAAGTACACAGAAGTCTAGAGTGAAAAGAAAAAAAAATGGTTTTCAAGGTATTGAGTCTGAATGGTAGAGCCAGTTAATCAACAAGGAAAAGAAAACTCACACAATCCCCTGAGTTGTGACTGAAAAATATTTAAAAATGGGGCATAAAAAGAGAGAAAAGGAACAGTGAGACTGTAAAGGGAGAATAAAACTGAATATATTTATAGGAAATAGTCAGAGAAGAAATCGAAGCAAGAATGCTGGCCAAATATTAAATAGCATTCCTTCTTCAGAAGATTTTGGGTAGAAATGATGGGAGTTGTCTTCTCCACATGGGTATATCCTAAGAAAAGCAAATGAGTAGTCAGTAAAATGAAGCCTAGCACAGGCTAGTTCAGATGTACTACCTTGAGGCTATCATCCAATAAAAAAAATGTTCCATGATGTCATAAACTCTACAGATGACAAGAGTCTGTATGTGCTGAGTGTAGTCATGGTTGCAGTTTTGGCAGTATCATATGTCACTCTTTTTGGCTTTGATGTCCACAGAGGTTACAGATGTTCCTTGACTGAGATGTTGTGATTAGTCTTGACATGAAAAAGTGTTGTATGTGTTATTTTTGGAAGGAGTTACTATTACTTCAAAGGAAGTTACAATCTGCGGTAGTGAGGATAAAGATTTGCATTGACTATATGACTGCAGTTTAATATCTCTTTGTATTTTCACTAATTTTTGCTTTAAAATACATATCCAAATTATTAACACCTTTTTTAATATCATCATCATGGGTATTTAGTTGCTAGAAGATGTGTGAAAGAAAAGATTTAGCTCCTGTTTGGATTATGTCGTTTATAATCCCCCAAAACTCGAAAAACAACTTATTTTGTCAATGAATAGTGAAGCTTCCAGGATACCTTTAAGTATTTCTGATTATTTAAAAATATTTTCTATGAGAACTATTTCAGAAATTAAGTATTTTCCCACTGCATTATTATAACCAATAAATGTGACAAGAAACATAGTCTGGCACACCTATCAAGACCAAAGGACAGCAATGTCATTTCATTGGACAGCATTCTTAAAATTAGTCAAGAAACTGTCTTCTTTAGGCATTAAAATTGTATAATATTATTTTTAAAAGCTAAGTTTTGTTTCTCAGTTATGACATTTCAAGGATTATTAGCGCTATACATTTAGGTTCTCATTTTATCCTGGACAAAGCATCCGTCTGTTGCATCCTGGGTTTGGGTTTAGATTTAGGGGTTCTAATCTATGTTAGCTAGGTGAGTCCTGTGTACCCCCGTGCACCCCCCGTGTTTCTCCCCCCTGCGGTGGTTAGCTCCAGGCTGCCTGCCATTGGAGTGTCCCCCGGCCAGTCCTGTGACCGCCCCCTTGTCCACTCCTGAGGATTCTGTGTTTGTCACCCCGTTCCTGTGACCCCATTTGCCTGGAGCCCCGTGTCTGCCCCTGCCACGTTCCCATTGGTCGCCGTGGTCCATGTCATCGCCACGGCGCCTGCCCCCATTGGGAGGGAGGGCCCTCACCCTCCCTGTCCCACCCCCTATATCATCCCACTCCCCCCCAGTCCTGTCGCTATTTTCATCCACGCGGAGGTGGGAGCGGTCTGCAGCTTCTCCATTGCTGCTCCTGCGGCCATTAAAATCTTCCAGCCACCACATGGACAGATTTGGATAATTTTCTCACCTCTTTATTTCCTCCCTCGTGCCAACGGCAAAGCGCGGCCAGCCCGCTCAGGTGCGCAGCAACAGAAGTGCCCAGGAATCGCGACAAGCGCCGGCCCCAACGAGAAGCTGAGGCGCCCAAGCCGAGCACTCGGGAGCTGACCGGGGCCAAGAAAAATAACACATTGTCGCATTCGTCATGAATTTGAGATGTGGGACAACAATAGGTCTGATTTTTTATTTTTTTCTATTTTTATTGTCAGTTACTTTGGTTTTATAATAGATTATGTAGTATTTTGTTTGTTTGCTTTCAGAAATGTCTAGCTTTACTGACTCTTTTTCCCATATAAAAATTTTAGGGAAGCTAACTATCATAACGTCCATGGCACAGATTCCATAACACTTGGGTAAGGCAATGCTCTGAGAGCTGTGTGACAGGAGAAACAGAGACTGCCCCTTTCTGTTACTGAGCTAGGTGATAGCCCCATTGGCTCTAAATCAGTGAGGAATGATATAAATGACTGAGAAAGCAAAGGAAGCTTGCTGAGGGAAACTGTTTCAGCCTCCATACCAGTCTGAAAAAGGAGGTTTTTGAGGAAACACAATGCTTTTCTGACCTGTGAATATGCTCAAACAAACCTTCCATCTTAAAGCTCCCATTTTCAGATAGAAGGTTCCATACTTCTCGGACAGATAAAATAGGTGTATGCAAGAATTCTGCATTGTTTTATTATGCTGTTAATTTTTGCCTAGTCTTTTTTTTTTTTTTTCCTTTATGTTGTTAACAGTTTTCTACTAAATGTAAAAGGAAGGGGATTAGCTGACTTGGTTACATCATGGTGCTAATAACACCAAGGTTTTTCAGTTAAATCCCCATACAGGCCATTCATTTAAGAGCTGGACTTTCTGATCCTTGTGGGTCCCTTCCAACTCAGAAGATTCTGTAATGTCTGTAATGAAACAGAAGAGAAGAAAAGAAGGTATTTGGAGAAAGATTCATTGGGATAAATATGTTCTTTATTTCAGTGCACTAAACTCATGTGTATGGCCTTTTAGAGTTATGCTTTTATGTTATAAAGAAGCAATCTTATGCAGCACCCACCATAGACAGCTATGTGCATATTGGAGCCTTTATCTCTGGTATTCCTGGAGATCTCTGAAGAGGTAGAAAACACTTGGATAACAGGTGACCTTCTCATTCCTGGGCATGAACATAGTGAAAAGGGACAATACTGAAAAAAAAACCCAAAACCAAAACAAACCACAAACCGAAAAACTCCTCAAACAAACAAACAAAACAAAAAAACTCAAAAACCCTCTTGTGTTGGGGTAGTATCTCACTTACCAAATTTGCAGTATTTTTACTTCTGTTTGACGTACTGATGTCAGTAGATAGAAGTGCTGCCTAATGATAAGGAGAGAAAAAAATGAAAAAACATAAGGAAAATACTAAAAGTAGAGAAGAACTGTAGTGAAAAAAACTTCAGCCTAAATAAGCTAAATACTTTCAAATTATGTGAGTGAAAAAACATCAGGAAGGAGAAACTTGACCCAAAACACAGATTTTACATTGTTGTGAACATTTCTAAATTCTTCTTCAAAGGAGAGATCACTTTTGCATTTTTGTACCACTCTGGAAAGAACAGAAATCAAAGGTGACACACAAGAGACACCTAAGCTCAAAGTATATTCAGCAAAACTACATTAATTTTGTAACCAGCTATGGGAAGCCTGTCAATGGAGTGATTTAGATAATTTATTATAATTCTATGGTGATTGTGCTGTAACCTAGACATGTCAAGGTAGTAGATGTGAATTTGATTCCACATGATTCTATGGAAGACTAGCAGCAAATTTCCTTTCTACATTTGTATCACTAAATTAATTCTCTTTTCCTTCAGACAGGACATGGAACCAAAGAGTATTTCCTGTCCCCTAAAAAACTGATTTACAGACATGTTAGCAGGGGAGAGATTTTTTTTTTTTTTTTCTGAGAACTACTCCATTCTTTAGGATGGAAACACAGGTCCACAGTCTGAAACTCCACAGAACTGATTTGGTCCAGAGTTTTGGAATAACCTCTAAGATATAAAATCACTAGTTTCACATATTTGATGTATTAACTACATCATGCCTGGGTACTAATCCCTGAGAAAGAGATGTAGTCTATTCAGCACTGAGATTATATATATATATATATATATATATATATATATATATATATATATATGTAGATGTTTTAAAGCTTAAGAACAACTACTTCTCTTTAATTATTTTAAAGTTTGTTAAACTATGTTATTTACGATAACTCTGAGCATATATCTATATCTTGAAACTTAGACTAAAAGGAGATTATCCCAAAGAGATTCTGCTAGAGACATATACACATACATTTATTAGAGTTCTTAAGTGTCAACAATATTTTTATTTGCCTAGTCAATAATTGCTACTTTTTTTTTTTTCTTTTTTTTTTTGTCAACAAAACAATTTGGAGGTACAGCCTGTCTTAGCCATCATTCTGGGTTCAGACATGTCTGACAATCTGGACGAGGAAAAGAGCAAAGCTTTGAGTTCAGGACCAAGTCATGCCATATTAAAGATGTAACTATTGCAACATTTCTTAACCTGATACAACCTTTTATAAGGCTGAATTTATAAAACATATTCAGTGTTGAATATTCAGTGATGAAACATTTCTTGATGTTAGATTTCATAATAGTTCAGATAATATGGGTAGGGATTTCATGCAAGTGTACTATTCATTGACAGTATTCTAACAAAATAACATCAATGATGGCTAGATCCTTAGGCTTTTTACTTTGAGTAAACACCCGTTCCTTTGTAGTCCAATTCATTTCAAGGGGATAACATTCAGAACGCAACTCTTTTCAGCTTAAATAAAATTACCATCATGAAAGTTTACATAACTCTGAGTCAATGTCTACAGAGGCTGATGAGAATGAACATCAAAAAATTTCAATTGCTAAAACTTTTGGGGCTTGTTATTATCTCACTATCTTCTGACTGAAAAGCAGAAATTGCTGCAGTAAAAATTAAATTGCTTACATTTACTGACACACTAATAAAGTAAGAATAAATGTTTAGCTATAGAATCCATTTTATATGCACATATTTATTTAGCAAAATAATAATTTTTGCATGCAGACATGTTCTTTTATGTCAATGTTTCAACTACCAGGCCCAGTTGATCCAAATTCTTTTAGGCTTCAAACTTTTAATGTTTCATAGTAAAAGAATTCTGGGATCCAACAAACTCATGCCCATTTTAAAGTAACAGTTATAGTGTTCACATGACAACAATAGTGAAATGATAGTAGAAAAACTTTTGCAAATCTCTGCTATTTTCTTCTATATTCAGTCACTTGCACAAGCTGAAGCTATAGTTTTCATCTTTTGAGAGGGGAAACAAATATGAAAGAAGAAAAGCACAGAAGATCTGTACCAACAGAAATGTCTCTTCACTATAATTTCTGGTTCAAAAGAAGCATTCCTTTAAATCATGCCTTTGCTGAGGTCCCTAATTAGCTATATTTTAAAAGCTGCTGAAATAAAGAACACATCATCCAATAAAACATCTTGAATCATTAAAGAAGAATGTAATGTAATAATTTATTTTTAATACTTAGTCCTAAATGAAAGCAGCTGTTTCCACTTCAGTTAAAATTAAATGTTTAGAATTAATTTGCTAAAAGTAGGTAGAACTTAAAGTGTCTCATCATCAAGAATTTGATTAGTATTTTTTTAGCACTGATAATAAAAGATACACTTGTGATTCCTGTGGAGTCCTCATTTAATATTGAAGTCTCTCATTTAAAAACCTTCATTTAATATACAATTTGAAAGTGTTTCTAAGAGCTTCCATGTTGGATTATCTATTTGTAATTTTAACCATCATTTAATAACTCAATTCATAATACTAGTATTATTCCCTGACCATCTTTAGCTTCTGCTCAGGCAGACACTAAAGTTGTGTTGTCTATGCACCAAGTTCTTGTCTGTGTAATGGAAAGTTTATTTTAATCAAGTAATATTTTCATGTATTAGTACTAACTATATTAACTAATTATCATCTTTGTATACATATTTAGTATCAACTAAAGATCTTGTTGGGTAACTTCATCAGTCTGGAAACTTCAAGTTATTTACTGAGATTGAAACAATGAAAATAAAGCTTCAGTTATAGGAAAGTGAGGAAAAAACGGTTATTGAGATGCATGCTTTCAGACAACAGTCCAAATGAGGCACTGAGTTGAAAAAGAGGATGTCTGCTGTAGGGCCAGTACATTGTATGGTTACTCTCATAAATGTGGCTTCCATAAAAATTACAACCAGGTTTTAAGAGTACAAGATGAGGCAGAAACAATAGGCATAAATGTTCTTTTCATGGTAATACAACAGTACTTGTATAGATAGCAGTGCAACACAAAATTTCTGTGTGACCACCTCTGCCCACCTATGAGATTATCTGGCAAGTTAATTCTGAAGAAAAGGGGAAATGACACAGATCAGAAAGGTTAGATACAGCCTTACATACCGAAGCCTGAAGCAACTCCATCAATGTCATTAACATACAGTCAATTTTGTGCCTACTCTACATTGACAAAATGAGAGATCTTTTTCCAAGTATGTCTCAATACAGTCTTAATACATTTTTTCCTACATTCTCTACTTACTTTTTTACTTTAACATTTCTGAATTTCTCAGGAGACTTTGAAACTGATGTTGCCTAGCAGTATTAAAAAAGAATAAAACACAAACGCTTTTATAGATATGTGCATATATATCTCTCAAGTTGTGTGTATATATATATATAAAATATCTTTCTGATTCCTTAATATTTTAATAACTTTTTTTAGTAATGTTAATAATAGTTAACAAATTGTTTGCTTAAATCTATTAAATTCTCTTCACTCTACAGAAATACTTTTAAATATCCTTAGTGTTTCAAGTTGAAACATGTTAAAAGAGTATTTTTATACCTACCGTGTTCTTATTAATGCACAAGTTATGAAGCTTTATACAACACTAAGGAATTTAATATTTTATCCAAATTGTGTAGAAATGAACCATAATACAGTGCTTGTAAGGAATAAGCAGGTTTCAATCATTTTGGGACAGTCCAATGTTTCAATACACTGCTCTAAGAGCCAGTTTGGGCTTTGAAATACCTTGATAATTTCAGTAATTCCCTTCACAGTGTGGCACCAGGAAGAGTTCTGTTAGTGGAACTAAAAAGGTTATGAGGTGTCTTTTTCAAAGATGGAAGGGATCTAAATCTTAATACATGATTTTGAAAATGAAGACAGAGGGAGGGCAAGAATCAGGAGCAATGAATTAATTATTAACCAAAGATGTTTCCCCCTGTCTAGTACTATATTTGTATTCACGCCCCCAGAACTGAAGTGGCCAGCTCCCTCATCATCTTAGGATGGATCCCATCCAGTCCCATAGTCTTGTGAGCATCTAAGTGGCTCAGATCACCAACTACCTTCTCGTGCATTACAGCGGTTTATTCTGCCCCCCATACCAGCTCAGGAGGTCACTGTCCTGAGGACAACCTGTTTTACTGTTGAAGACTAGGACAAAGAAGGTATCAAGTACTTCACCCTTTTTCTCATCTTTGGTGACTATTTTCCCCACCATGTCCAATAGAGAATGGAAGTTTTCCTTCCCTGTTTTGTTATTAACGCATTTATAAAAATCCTGTTTATTATACTTTACAGAAGAGGCCAAATTAAGTTTCAACTAAGCATTCACCTTTCTAATTCTCTTTCTATGTGACCTAAAAATATCCTTAACATTTCCTGAATTGTGTGCCCATTTTTCCAAAGTGATAAACTTGGGGGTTTTATTCCCCTTAAGATTCTGATACACTCAACAGGTGTATCAAAAAAAACAGGGTTTTTTTGTGTTTTGTTTTTTTTTTTTTCCTGTAAGAAACTAAAGCCTTTTCTACTGCATTTAAACCTGCAATTGTTGCTATGTTTCTTCCTGGCAGAAAGGAAATGGTTGTCATATCTGTCCTGAATTTTGATCTAAGCAAACACTAAGTAGGGGTTTACTCAAAGACTTTATCTTCTGTATCAGTGCTTTGTGCATTGATTGCTCTCAGTGTTTACTACATACATTTTGTGATGACATTTATGCTTCAAGCAAACTCCAGCAATAATACTTTGTCTTTTGATTACATCATGGGCTCTGTGAGTGTTGGATTGTCCAAAGTAAAACTGTGGGCTTTGGTTTTGCTTGAATACTTAGGTAGTTGTTTCTGCTTTATAGCTGTGTAAATGACTTTTCATTGGCCCAGATTTCTTAAATGTTACAATAGCTTAAAATTCAATTCCACTAACATTTGCCTTTGAGAAAGCATCATTTGCAGTCAACTTGTATATATAATATCCACAGGAATACCATTTAAAGGGTGCATAAACACAGTCAAGTAAACTACTAATTTTATTCCAGAAAGTGTTTGCCTAACTTTTTGTGTGTTCTCAAAGCCTCATTTCTTCTCACAAAACCCATATTTATCTTTCCACAAATGTACAAAAATATCAGTGATCCTCTGTGACTTACTTACACCAACTTCTGCAACTCCACTTTCTCTCACCCATTCCACAACATTCCCAAAGCCCCATTTTTACACATAGCATTATTTGTTTTTTATTTTCTTTGTTTTCTTTCATGGTCCACTGAAACTGTTGAGGAGCTAATACATTTTTAGTGTCTCATGTAGTGAAATTTAGTCTTTAATGTTTTAAAAGGATTTGATTTGCCCAGTGGGCACTAGACAAAACAATGAAATTATTTTAAATACATTCATTTACCAGGGAATTAAAAAGACTTTATTCTTGCTCTTACAACTGTTTTCTGCATTTCAGGTTCAGTTTGATTTTTTGCCTTCACAGATGATATGGGAATGGGATAATTTACCTGGGATTTTGGGTTTCTGCCTATCTCTGTTGGGACAGGAACTCCAGCTGTCTGCCTGCTGCTCAGAAAGCCCAGACAAACCAGGAGTACACAAGCACAGCTCCTGTGGAGTGGCTCTGAGCTAGCGAGGATACACTCTGCACAAGCTGACCATCTGCTCTGGTTCTGTGAGCAGAGTTGCAGTGGACATCAAAGGTAGGCAGCAGGTGTTACAGCTTCCTCCAGGATAAGTACAAGGGCCACAGTGCTGTGCAAAGTAAGCTCTTGGACTTACTGCAGGAGAGTCCATGCAAACCAGCAGCATATTCAGATACTTTTTGGCTGTCCAAGAAGCCAAATGGCACCTATTGGCCATAGGTTGGTAATTTTGTCAAAGTGCCAGTCATACTTTCTCTCTTTAACCTGTTAATCTTCAGAGCATTGTAAGAAGCTATTAAACCACTGTCTTTACACAGGGAGAAAACAGAATTCTGAAATTAAAAATGAGTAGGATTTACACAAAGTTCAGGAGGAAAAAAAAAAATTTGGCTCCTCCAATATGACCAGCTGCTGTCTTTTCTGTAACTCCTGAATTTAAGTACATTGCTTAAAGTTGTTTATTCTCTGCCTCTGAGAATATATAGCTTTGTCTCAGCCTTTGCAGGATTGAGAACTTATTGGATGTTCATAAACAGAAGTGGTACAGAAAGTAATAATGTTTACGGCTATATTTCCTCAGCTGGAATTTTCACAGATATCCAGTCTTGCATTTGTCACCAAAATGTGGATATGCCTCCCAATTTTTTGTAAATAACAGAAAAATACAGAGAAAAATAGTGACCATATTATCTAGATATATATATACAATAGATTGGTAGTGTAATAAAATGCAGAAATAAGGACATTTGTCAAGTATTTGGCTGCAGTCCCGTTTTATGGCTAATGACATTTAAAATTATTCCTCTCCCTTCTCTGAAGGAATGCTTATATTCCAGCTTTCTATTCATGTAGACTTTACTATGTAGAGGGACACTGTCCCACATGTTGAAATTTGTTTCTCTTGGTAAAAAAAAAAAAAGTTTGTAAAGAAAGCAAGCAAACACAAGCTTCATCATGGTCCTCTAGATCAGGAATTTCCTCACTTCTTTGGATCCAATTAATTGACCCTAATACGCTACACTGCTTTTACACATCTTATCTAAGTTAGTATATTAAAAAAAAGATATTGAAGAAGGAAATGGAATCCAGGAATCCTTCCTTCAACACAACTGTTCTCAATAGTAGGCCACAGCCTAATTCTTCTGGTGTTATATTTCTAAGTATTGATATTTCAATTATTTACACAAATGTTTAAATATAGATAGGATATGTTGAAAATATCAAACTCAACCAGTACAATCCAGGATGGGGATTTTGTGTTTTGTTTTGTGTTGAGGTTTTTGTCTTTTTTCCTTTTTTTCCTCCTGAGTATAAGAAAGGGATATGATTTCTTAAAGATGTCTTCATATCTCAAGCCAATGTTTTAATTACTAGATAAAAAAAGCCTTTCCTCATCTTTCAGTGTCAAGAGAATGAGAATAGACATAGACTTCTAACTGCAGGAGACAGTTCTGGACTAGAAGCACTGAGAAGTCTTCCAGTCTTAAAGCATATTTAAGCAGTCTTGAACTGCACTAGGCAAATTGTAGCTATATTTTTGTCTCCTTTTTTCTAGCATTTTTGTTTTATATGTGTATTTAAGACCAGTATAAAAGTCAACATTAAAAAATTCTGGATTACCTGCATAATTGATGAAGGTAACTCCAACCAGCTTTGGTTGGAAGACTGAAACAACTCCACCATGAAATCTCCTGGTTTCCCAGACATGTCATAAAACTGAAGCAAAAGATACGTCTTAGCTATAAATGTGGTACTTTCAGTAGAAAAATATATTCTTTACAAGGAGAATATGGCCTTGGATTGCAAAGGAACACATATTGTACATTTAAGTATGTATGCATGTGTGTATATTTTAATATTGCCACAGGAACCAGTATTCATCTGTCCCTGACACTTTGAAAAATGCACACTGTTATATATGTATGACATTGCTTATAATGTGTATAATGTATACATAGGATATAATGCATTACACAATCTTTCAACTTTTGTACAAGAAAGATGACTTCCATATCTCAGAAAATTGGAAAATTGGAAAAATTACTGTGTCCCCTTAAAAATATATTTTCATCACAGTTTCATCTGCTACACTGATTTTCTGAGGAAGAACCTCTTCTTAGCTAATATAATCATTGCATTTGTGCAATAATGGAGTTTTGGGTTGCTCCAATGGAAAAGTGCAATGCTCTATTTATTATATTCCATAAGATCAAACACTTTTTAATGACCCTGCTTGCAATTTGGATCTAATTGGGAAGATGGCTGTTTCCTTGTTTCACCATTTATTTAAGTCTTAATAGAAAACTACCTTATGAACAGTGAGATTTTAGAATTAACATCAAACTAACATAAGTGCCTGAGGAATGGTACTAATTATATAATTATTAGCATAATTTAAGTGAAAAAAATACAAGGCAGAATGAATAGAATAATTTTAGTTGCATCACTTCAGATATCACTGGCTACATAATAGGAATGTAACTTGACTTAATTGATCAGAATTCATTATAGCAGGTACATAGATAAGTCAGATTTTTTACCTTTTAATTTTGTACCTCTCTATATAATATCAAAGAACCTTGTCAGTTTAACCCAAAGGGAGATATAATATGTTACAGAATGCAAGTGCTAATAGCTTTCCAAGAAGTACGTAATGCTTTACTTATCTGTTAAAACACTAAGGATTTAATGGTAATATATTTTATAGAGATGCAAATAGAAAAAGCTGAATAACTAGCCCAGTTTCATTCAGTTAGAATACTTAATTAATCAACAAAGAAAATACTAGACAAATTTAATTTTAGAAGTATAGGTAAATGCACTTTGATATACAAAGACTTGAGAGATTATTGATGGCTTCCCATTCCAAGAACAAAGCACAAAACTACTAGTTACTTGAATCCAGATTCACTATGAGGATACTACAGGCAATCTTTTATAAAAAAAAATTAAAATTGACTATCTTGTCTAAACAAAGATGTATACAATTTTAAAATTAATTTTTTTCAAAGTTTCACATATTTGGGCTTACACTGGAAGGATTATCACAGCAAGCAAGAGGAAAATCCATTGAATATCGAAAAATAAGTGGTAGTGAATATCTAAAAATAAGACTCATAAATGGAAGACATAATATTTTGAGATCTCCCTATATACGTCTTTTCCCTGCAAAAATACTTGAATAGAAACAAATAGAGACACCTCAAGTCATGGGCTTTAGACTCACCAAGCCAACAGTGCTGTCCTTAAAGTAAGACAAAAGTTAGATTCAGAGATCTAAACAAAAGTTAGATTCAGAGAAAACAGAATTGAGGAGCCTTCTACAAATTCTCATCTCTTTCCTCACTATGGTGAGCTTAGATGCCACAGAATAACTGAAATTTTACTGTTCAACAACTGACTCATTAGCATAACATTCAGTCACCAAACTCTACCATCTCTCTTATTTTTGACCTTAAGTGAGATGCCTAAACATCAGTTGTTAACCCAAAATTCCTATCAGACAATGGGCAGAAAGATGCATCACTCAGCTCACATCTAGTTGTCTAATCTTCAGATGGAAAAGAGGGTAAATCAGATGATTCTTGTCACCTGTTTCTAAGGCCACTACAATTTAAAAAAATGTTAGTTTTGTAGCAAAATGTCGGAATCATACCAGTGAAATGGATAGCCTGAGAGGAAACCAATGTGATTGGAGTAAAAGAAGGAAATCATGACAGAGGGGTCAGATTGCATTTGTAAAACATGAGTATTGTCAACATATAAGCTTTAAAAAAAAAAATCTATAATTATAGAGAAGGTGAAAAATTGAACAAATAGACATGAAAAACTGAAATAATCTTCAGTATTAAACTAAATTATATAATAGGAAGAAAGCAGAATAGTTACATTCCTGAGAAAAAAATAGTAGTTACATGAAATGATGTTGTAGATGTTAACCTAGGAAAAAGACAGGAGTATTTAAATTGCTAAGTAGATAATTGAATTTGAAAGGTATGAGAGCAAAACAGAAAAAAAGAAAGTACTTGGCTTGACAGTATTGTGACAGTGACAGACTGAATAATGAAACAAACAGTAGACTTTACCTAAAAAAATGTTATCACAAATTCTCAAGGTTGAATATTTATAGTATTAGTATATAAGCAGCTGCAATCTCATTTAATGGAAAAAGAATATTTGGGAAATAAACATATTCATAGTTGAAGTACTTTTTGCTCTAGTAAACTATACAGGAAGGAAATTCTTTTTCAGTAAAAGAAGATGGCATTTGGTTAATTGTGCAAATTATTTTTAAAGGAATTATTAGGGTTTTTTTCAATGTTTGTTATTTTTTCAGCAATTATTATTAGGGATCTTAAAAGGACAGAATTATTATTAAGGATCTTGCTGCCACAGAAGCAGAAATTGCAACTGCTCCCCTTGCTGGCCTGACCTGTTATAAAGCTGACCATATTATAACATGAAGGACTAGAACTTACCACCTTGATGCTGTTCTGAAATATTAGATACTATTTTTCTTTAATCTCAGTTTCATGTTCTTATATGAGGCACTGAATCCCCTAAGGTGGATGTAGGGAAGAGAAGAAGCTTTCATGAAACTCAGATTTTTGTCTCAGTCTATGTGGGGTGCGTGGCAAAGGATCTAGGGGCTCTCTGGTTGTTTCAGAAACTCTGGGATGAGAACAAGCAAGCAGATTTGGAGCATGAGTATGACAGTTCATGTGACACAATTGAAAGTCTGATAAATATGTATACTGCATGTGAACTGTTTTGGCGTTAATGAGGCAAACATGTTTGATGAAGAAGAGGTAAAATAAAGGAAGATTGGAAGTTCTCTTGGAACACAGCTGCATTTCAATACTGAAAATTGCCAAATACTGCTAGTAAGTAATGGCAAGCATGAGTAGAATTACTGTAATGACGTGAAATCCAGACAGGGAAAAGGTGTTATTTTCTTGAATTTGGCTTGAATTTCAAGGAATAGTGTAGCTGTAGCATAAAACTTAATATTGTGTCTACTGTATATTTAAGGTGTCCACTGATGTTTTGAGGAATGCTAATTTATATGATTTGTTAAATTAAACGTAATTTGGGGTTTTTTGGTTTTTTTTCATAGCAAGAGACTTTAATTAGCATGAAATTGCAATTTACATATTTCAAGTTTTCTTGTTTGTTTTTCTCATTTGAATGGCAATTTTAGAAAATGAATTATTTTTGCCTTTTGGCATTTTTTTTGCAATCTAGCCAAAATCATTTAACTTTCTTCTATTATCAAGAAATTTATATTAGGTATGATGCTTATATTAATGTTGGTATATCAGTATATTTAAAATAATATATATCTCCAAACCCTTTCAGGTTTTAAATAATTACATAATTACTTTATGTGCCATTTATGCTTTTGACCAAAGACTGTATTATTTGCTTGAAAATTGAACTGAAAAAGTTTTTACTGTTTTTACAATCATGCATTGGGAACTTTCTGTTCTAAAATAGCAATACAAACATGTACCCTACGATGAGTCTGACTGTACAAATATTACCTTATTTAAATATTCACAAAGGAAGATCTTTGTAACAGCAAGATTTTTTGATTTCATTTCTTTTGGAAATGTATATGTTAATATTTTAAAATATAGTTTGAGGGTATTCTGACATAATGTATTGAGTCTGTATGGCAAGGTTTTGGTAAGTGGTGGTGTTTGTTACATGGGTGATTTCTGTGCCAACTTCTAAAGCTTCTCCCATATCCAACAAATCCAAAGGCAGCTGGCTCCAGCATGAACCTGCTGCCAGACAACTCTGAGCCTATCAGTAGCAGTGGGAGTACCTCTGGGACAACAGGTTTAACAGGGGGAAAAAGGTATTGTGTGACAGCAATTTTAGTAAGAATATGTGACAGCAACAGCCCTGCAGATACACCAAGGCCAGTGCAGAAGGAGAGCAAGGAGGTGCTCCAGGTACCAAAGCAGAAATCCCCCTGCAGCCTGTGGTGGGTGCAGACCATGGTGAGGCAGCTATGCCCCTGCACCCCCAAGGAGTTCCACAGCACAGCAGAGATCCACCTGCAGCCCCTGGAGCGTCCCATGCCAGAGCAGGTGGATATCTGATGGGGGCTGTTATCCCAGGGGAGGTGAAGCAGGCTCCTGGCAGGATGTGCAGCCCTATGGAGAGAGAAGTCCATGCTAGAGCAGGTTTCCGGGCAGGACTTTTTACTCTGAGGGGACCCACACTGGAGCAGCTCTTTCAGGACTGCATAGGAACCCCATGCTGGAGCAGGGAAGAGTATAAGGCATCTTCCCCACAAAAAGCAAGCAGTGACGGAGACAGCAGGAAGTGAACTGACCTCAGCCCCCCCGTTCCCTGTCCTTCTGTGCCACTGATGGAGAGCAGAGAAAGCTAATCCTGGGAAAAATGATGGGGGAAAGAAAGTTATTTTTTTAAGATTTATTTTTACTTCTCATTATGCTATTCTGATTTGATTGGTAATAAATTCATTTTCCCAAGCTGAATCTTTTTTTGTCTGTGAAAATAACTGCTGACTATTCCTGTTCTTATCTCAAACCAGGAGCTTTTCATTATATTTTCTCTTCCCTGTCCAGTGGAGGAGGGAAGTAACAAAGATGCTTTGGTGGGCACCTAGCATCAAGCCAGTCGAGCTACAACAGATCTGTACATGCATTATAAACTTCAATTCATTTGTCTTGAAGATTACTAAGTATTCAGTGAAGCCAAATCAAGTTTCTCTACATCTCCATTTCTCATGCAGCTGATCATAACTCAATTTGAATTGAATCTTGCTGTGAGAAGTTTTGCTCATTTTTATTCATCCAAGGTTCAAGATGAACTCATGACATGCAAAGCTAAGGCAACAGAAATGGCTACATATTTCATAGATATTTCACACTATTTTATACTAAATTATTTTATTTTGTTTTAACATGAAAAGAAAACTTACCATGGTAAGTTGCTGAACCTTACCATGTTCAGCAACTAATTTTGAGTAACTTTGAATGTTTTCAGTATCTTTCTTGAAGACATAGTATTCTGAATACCACCTGTAGGTAATGAAAAAAAAATAATATAAACACATAACCTAACAGACAACATAACAAATACAGAGCTAAACTGCACTAAACAAAAGCTCGGGTTTTGTGACTGCAGAAAGCATGAAATACTGCCCTAGTTTCAGCTAGGGTAGAGTTAATTTCTTCTCAGTAGCTGTTAAAATGTTGGGTTTCTTGATTTTTACTGCAAATGGTGTTGATAATACACTGATAGAGTATGAGGTTTTTGCAAAGTCAAGTTTATCATAAGTCAAGGACCTCTCATGCTCTGCCAGTGAGGAGGTAGGCAAAAAACAAAACTGAGAGGGAGAATAGCTGAGACAGATGACAGGAACTGACAAAAAACAGAACATCATGCCCAGTACATGAACTGGGGCAGTTACCCAGAAGGGAGGCTGATCTAGGTTCAAGAATCATCATTCAGTGAATGGTGGATAACTGCACTGTGCATCACTTGGTTTTTTTCCCTTTGTATTATCATTATTGTTATTATTTACCATTATTATTGTTATAGTATTATAGTATTGTTTACCATTATTATTGTTATAGTATTATTTTACCATTGCTATAGTATTATTTACCATTATTATTATTATTATTATTATTATAGTATTATTTTACTTTCTTTTCAATTATTAAACTATTCTTATCTCAACACATAAGTTTTGCTCTACTTCTCCTCCCTATTCCATTGAGGATGGGGAGGGGAAGAGGGAGAGGATTGAGAGAGAAGCTGCATGGTGTTTTCTCTCCAGCTGGGCTTAAAACCATAACAAATACTCACTTAATCAGAAGGTTGTCAAAATTTTCTATCTGTGCTTTTATTTCACCTGTCATGGGGCACACTAAAACATTATGATTTTGGTATGTTGGGAAATCTGCTGCTTCCCCTGAGAATAGGTATATTTATATTTTACATCATGCACTATAATTAAGTAATACTGCAAAAAAAAAGAGAATTCTGATTACTATAGGTTATATTGTTTTCTACAGTGTAGCTAATCATTAGAAGTTCCA